>NW_004444085.1:1446777-1502859 GCF_000243295.1 Trichechus manatus latirostris
ATAACCCAAATAAGAAATGAAATGGGGGACATTACAACAGACCCAACTGAAATAAAAAGGATTATAACAGAATATTATGAAAAACTATACAACAATAAACATCCATGGTTGCTCACAAGTTGGCTGAGTGATTTTGCTGATCTGGACTGGATACAACTGATATTAAAGGACAGTTATAATTTGTGTGACTTAAAGAACTTGAGTATTTTGATTTTTATTCACATAATAGGTCACCAAGGAGTGGCATCAGGGGTCTTAAAAGCTTGAAAGCGGCCATCTAAGATACATCTATTTGTCCCAACCACCTTGAGTAAAGGAGAATGAAGAACACCAAAGACACAAGGAAAGTAGTGGCCCAAGAGACACAAAGGGCCACATAAAACAGAGACTTCATCAGTCTGAGACCAGAAGAACTAGATCGTGCCCGGCTGCCACCAATGACCACCCTGACAGGGAACACAACAGAGAGTCCTGGATGGAGCAGGAGAAAGGTGGGGCGCAGAACTCAGATTCTAGTAAGAAGACCTGATTTAATGGTCTGACTGAAACTGGAGGAACCCAAGAAAGCATGACCCCTGGATTCTCTATCAGCCCAGGACTAAAACAATTTCTGAGGCCAACTCTTCAGACAGGGATTGTAGTGGACTGTGGAACATAAATTGATACTCGTCAGGAGTGTACCTTTTAGCTCAAGTAGATACAAGAGACTGAACAGGCAGCTTGTGTCCGGAGGTGAGATGGGAAGGTAGAGAGGGTTAGGAGCTGGTTCAATGGACATGGGGAATCAGGGGTGGAAAGGAGGAGAGTTTCTGTCACAGTATGGGGAGAGCAATTAGAGTCACATAACAATGTATGTATAAATTTTTGTATGGGGAAAAAAATAGGTCACTGAGTGATTTTTTTCAATATTACAAGGTGTTTTCTGTCCCTTCTCAACATTGCAAATGAGGAGATTTGACTTCATGGTCAGAGTCTGCATGATTCAAGATGTTCAGGAATATAATAGTCTCTTGTTAAACACAATATTTTCAGGAAGTTAGCAAGAAGCACTGCATGCCTCCTAGAAATGAATGATTAGGAATTAGAAGTAGTTGTGTGTTGATGAATGAGGTAAGCTGAGACTGATTGCTAGTGTAAATAAATAACCATCAGGCAAATTTGGATTCTAGAAATTCTTTTGACATAGTTAAGGAACATAGTTACTGCATATACAGGCTATGTTGGAAAATTTATGGTTGAAGCCATTGTGATTTACATATTAAGATAACAGAGACTTTGTTATCGTTATTGAGGTTCTGGTTTCACAGGCATATACTTAAGCAAAAATGATCAAATTGTACAGTTTAAATTTGTGCAGTGTAATGTATTTTAATTATACCTTAAAAAATTGTAAAAAAATAAAAATTACAAGTAAATATAAATAAAAGAAATCTTTCATATCCAAACTAGTGAAGCAAACAATAATAGTTACACTATTTTCACTTGTATTTTTTGTACATAAATTATGACAGATACATCCTTATATGGTTTACTTTATTACTTTATAATGGTCTATTTCTTTATCATCATAATTCCATTCATAATTTTTTTCATTAGGTTTCATGTATGGTGTCTTTTATATTTTCCTTTTATCGTTTCTTTAATATTTCCATTAGTATTTTCCTTGCTTTGGCTGATTAGTCATAAAGATACTGCCACATTTATTTATTTTCTTATTTATATTTTACTACTGGCTATTTTTATTTATGAATAAAACATAAGTGAACATAAATATAACTATCAAAATAAGGAAATATACAAGAACTAGAACCAACATCCTATCCCATCATGAGAATTTAGTGAAATTTTAATCATCATCCTCCTACACCTCTGTCCATGTTTTATTAAACTTAAGCAGATTTTAGTTCCAAGTGATAGATATCTTTAATTATGAAAATTTAGGAATATTTTCTTAAACATTTTAATATATTTAAAATTACTGCTGATAATTTTTCTAAATTTAACATCAAAATGCACTAGTTTCATTGATTATCAATGGACATATTCTGTCATGTCAATATTTTCTGTGGCTTTTTTTATGATTGAGTTTTAATTTAATAGATTTCAGATGCATAATTTCACAAGAATTTATTATTTTGAAATTGTGAGTGCCTGTTACATGTTTGTCTAAAAATGACTTTTTTTAACCTAAAATATGAAAGATACTGTAGCCTGCTATAAAATTCTAAGATCACAGTTCTGTAATCTCATAGTAGTGCAGAAATTATTTTACTCTATTTTAGGACTTAACTCTTCATCAATAACAATAATAAGAGGAAGAATAAGAAAACCCATATAAGACTTTCTGTTTGCCAGTAACAGAACTCAGATCTTTTCACAAATTCACCTTCATGACATTCTATGAAAGAAGAACTATTATTATCAAAGTTAACATATCTGATAGTAATTTGATCTTTTTCCACTGTGTAGATTATTTATTTTCTATATTTGGAAAATTGTTTGATCCTTAAATTAAGACTTGTACTAGGGTAGGCGGAACCCAGATGGTGGAATAGTCAAAAGCTTCAGGTCCTCTCTCTTACAACAAAGACCAAAAAAATGAGTGAATGGGATATATATGACAATCTAGAAATCCTAATCATCAAAGACAAAGCTGAAGAATCAGACGGAGCAACAGGTGGAAGGAGAAATAATTCAAAAACAGTGAAAATGGAGAATTACGGATCGTGGAATGACTGGCATCCTTTTAGCTGAATCTTCACAGCTCACACAGGTTGAGGCAAACAACAACATCCCAAGCCAAAACCCATCTGGTACAGCTAAACAGCAGTGAATCTCCACGAACCTCCAGAACAAAACAGGAGTGACACTAGACCTGTGAAAGTTAACTGCAAGCTCTCAAACAACTTCGTGTTCACCATAACACTTATCTGCACCAGAGCTCCACGGCTGAGGAGCACTCCTTTCTCCTCATCCACCCCTGTTCCTGCTCAGACACCAGTCCCACAGCATTCAACAGCACCATGTCCCCTTAGCTGGGAACACACAGCTCGGTCCACAGGCTCCTGATCTTTCACCCAGCCACTGGCGTAGGAGCTCCATGGACTTGCAGCACCCTTCACCCTCACCGATTACCAGCACCAACATATTGTGGGCTGATACAGAGCAGCAGGCCCCCATTAGGAAAAAACAGGTGGGGTATCCACCTGAAGCCTGTTTTCACCTGCAGCATCCAAGTAGGGTTTGCAGATTTCTGACATTTGAAATTGCCCTGCACCCTAAGGGGGGGCCTCACTCACTCACACCAGGGGCCTAAGGACCAGTGTACCACCCACTCCATCTAGCCACCCATGACAAGGGCTTGAGAATTAGTAGCAGTTTCCAATCCGTCCACTCAAGGGCCAGCTGCACTAACCCCCACCATGTGCTCTAGCAGACAGGGGCACGTCCTCCATCCTGTAGTCCCTGGGCTGGTGAGAGACCCATGATTTGCCCCCCACATAGCACCCCACTGCAACTAAAGACCAGTGCCAGCTCTGAACACCCTCACACAGCCCTGCCCACCCAGGACTGTAGGTGAGAGTCTCTGCACCACACACTTGGTGAACAATGACCTGACTACTTACACCTTGACCAACAGGTAAGTGGTGGAGCACTCACACAACACTTAACCCAATGATTGGGGGAACACTCCCTGCACTCTCAGCCAGGTGACGAGCAGTACAGATTCAGCACCTTATCAAAAATCTTCACTGACATCTTCAGCACCCCCACAAGAACAGTGAACAGACTCCTAGGCTCACATGCCTAGCAGATGCTCTGAACACATGAAGACAGGAGGTGAGAGCTTCAGCAATGACAACGACCAGAGTAGCATACATGCCCAGACTACTGGATGTATAAAAACAAAACAAAAATACAAGGCACACTAAACAAAAACACAATAAATAAATACAATAACTTACTGATGCCTTGGATACAACAGTCAGTATCAAATAACATGAAGGAGCAGGAGAAGATGGCTCCAGCCAGTGACCAAAATAAAGAACCAGAAAACCTTCCAGAGGAAGGAAAGGCTATGGAACTACCTGATAAAGAATTCAAAAGACTAATATAGAAAACTCTTCAAGAGATCAAGATGCAGATCAGACAAAACACAGACCAAACCAAGGAACACACAGACAAAGCAATAGAATAATTTAGAAAAACAATACAAGAACAAAATGACAGAATAAACTAGATGCTAGAAACCATACAAAAACAGCAACTGGAAATCCAGAAGATTAACAATAAAATTTCAGAATTAGACAATCCAAGAGAAAGTCATAGGAGCAGAAGGGAGCCAACACAGTGCTATAGACAAAAGCACCACACATCTCTCCACAGAAAAAGACCCAAAAAACTAAGTAAAACAGACAAACGTCAATCCTGGAAACCTAAGTATCAAATGAAGAGATAAAGAATTCAACCAACCATCGAATGGAATAAGAAACTGACAGAGAACAGAGAGCGAGGGGAGATACATGGGGAGGTCCCCTATCAACAAATGCAGGATAGATTTGCCATCATGAGCTGCTGCTAGAGATTGGTGGACAGGAAATATAGGAAAGCAGCTTCATAGAGCTCCAAGCAGGAGACAGAGCACCCGGTAACCATCGATATACACTTTCCCACCCCCCATCCTTCTCCTTCTCCCTGCTCAACCTCTGCTGCTCCATAGCTGGCTGTGGTCGCTCAGCCAGCCAGGAAGTGCAGGGTCTGTGCTGCTTGGATTCACCCTGCTCACATTGGAGATCAGTGGACAGGGAATAAGGGAAAGCAGATTCACAGAGCTCCCAGCAGGTGACAGAGCACCCAGGAACAAGTAATACACACTTTCCCATCCCCCTCCATTCTTCCTCCTGCTCAGTCTCCTCTGTTTCCCACCAGCCACAGTCTTTTGGCGAGGAGGCACCAATTTTGGCCATGTGCTGCTTGGATTTGCCCCACTGAAACTGGATGGCTCCCTGGATGCCATTTCTTTGTTGCTTTTTTCTGATTCTTTTGTATTCTTCTGTGCCTCTCACCACATCCTCCTCCTTTCTCTTGAAAACCTGGCTCCATGTGCCATCTTTGCCTCTTTTTAAAAGGTTGTGAATCACCACTTGACTGGGGAACTGCTTCCACGGACTGTGCCACCATGCTGGTGGGATCCCTGGGACTTCTTTTTTTTTGGTTTGCCTTGTTCGTTTCTTTGTTTTCTTTTTCTTTTCCAAGCTTGGGAGCCTCTTCTAGCCTTGCTGTACTGCACAGCTTGGGAGCCACTTCATTGGTCTGCACAGCCAATCTGGCGGGATCCTTGGGGGCATTTCTTTTTCTTTGTCTTTCCTTTTTGTCTTTCTTCATTTCTCAGTTTCTTGTCTCTATATATTTACCTTCTTTTCCTGTCTTCTGAATATATGGCGCTGTGTGACATCTCTACCCCTTCTAGCCAGGCTGTACTTCGTGGCCTGGAAGCCACTTTCTTGGTCTTCGCAGCTGCACAGGTGGGATCCCTGGGGATTTTGATTTTCTTTTTATCTTCTAATTTTTATTTATTTACATATTTTTTCTTTCCCTCCTTTTTCCCTTTTTGTTTTCCACCGTATCTCAGTTTTTCATCTCTACACTCCAATGGAAATCTCCCTTAGCTCTCTTTTCTTTGTTTGTTTGGTTTTGGCTCCTGTTTCTCTCTCCTCTCTCTCCTCTATCCCATACCAATCTTAGCTCCACACATGATAATCTCCCTTCTCCTTCCTGCCTACCTGTGCCATGCACCGACCATCACAAGATGGATCAGCACAGGCATGGCCTACCTGAACCTACCCTGCACTGATCCTGGCCTGCTCTGTTGGCCCTAGTACGTGCCACAAACAAACCATTCAGCACCTCCCCTTCGGTTGATTTTGACCTACTGCACCGTAGCTAAGCAACTGGCCCTACCCACTGGACAAGGACATAAAAAGTAATGTGCCCACAGACGAGTAAACAACAAACAGTGCATAGCCCATCTGTTCAGACATAACCAAATAAAACAAAAAAGCAGAGTGTAACAAGCAAATCTACAATCAGTGAATGAAGAAAATAGCTACTGAATGTCATGTCCCAAAGACAGCAGACAATATCAGAACATAAAAATAGGACAAGATGGTTCCTGTAGGTGTCCAAAATAAAACACCAGCTGACTTTCCAGTAGAAAAAAAAGCACTAGAACTACCTGAGAGGGAATTCAAATCTCTACTATTCAGACCTATGCAAGAGTTGAAGCAAAAAGCAGACAAAAATGAGGAAAAAAGTAGACAAATTCATGGAAAAGGCAGACAAATTCATGAAAAATACAGACAAAAAATGGAAGAATTCAGGAAAATAATACAGGAATAAAATGCTAAAATAAATTCACAACTTGAAATTACACAAAAACAACAATTAGAAAGAAATCCAAAAGATAAACAAGATTTCAGAAATGGTCATTGTAATAGAAGGGTTGAGGAGCAGATTTGAAAAGATGGAAGACAGGATCAGTGAAACTAAAGATAAACACCTGGATACAACTCTAAGGAAAAGTCAGAAAAAAGAACAAAAAGAAATGAAGAAACCCTGGGAATTACGCGGGACATAATCAAAAGCAAAATTTGCAAGTGATCAGAGTTCCAGAACAGGGGGAGAAATCGGAAAACACAGACAGGATCATTGAAGAATTGCTGACAAAAAATTTCCCCAATATCATGAAAGATGAAAACCTGAACATCCAAGGGTCTCAACAAACACCATATAGGATAGAACTCAAAAGAAAATCACAAACACATATCATAATCACACTCACTAAAACCAAAGACAAATGAAGAATCCAGACAGCAGCTCAAGAAAAATGAAAAGTCACATACAGAGGTGAAACAATAAGACTAAGCTCAGATTACACAGCAGAAACCATGCAAGCAAGAAGGCAATGGGATGACATATATAAAACTTTGAAAGAAAAAAAAATTGCTAACCAAGAATAATATATCCTGCAAAACTCTCATTCATATATGATGGTGAAATTAGAACATTTCCATATAAACAGAAACTAAGTGAATATGTAAAAAACAAACAAAACTTACAAGAATTATTAAAGGGAGACCTTCACTCTGGGAACAAAGAACATCAGAACACAGTTTGAATCTAGGATGTAAGATTCTTCTAGCCAGATACCAGCCTAGGAAATTAACTCTCAAGGACTATACAAGACCAAAAGAATTACAACAGGGAACCAGACAGGTTAATCTGTAAGTGACAACAATGTCAGAACAATAAAAGAGGGAATAAATGGTGTAGGTATAGAACATTCTAATGGACAGGAAGGTAAGGTGATACCAAGTAATAATAGACTGGTTTAAACCTAGGAAGATAGGGTAAATTTTAAGGTAACCACAAAGAAAGTTAACAAATTTACTCCTCAAACAAAGAAGAAAAACATAAAGTCTCAGTAAAAACAAAATTTTCAAAAATAAAAGTAATGAAAAAAAAAATCCACAAACAAAAGGAATTCAGCACAGGAGAGTAAGAGGAACAAAGAAAATGTCAGCACCACAAAAAAAGCACTACAAAATTACAGCAATAAACTCACACCTATCTATAATTACGTTGAATGTAAATGGGCATAAATGCACCCATAAAGAGACAGAGAGTGACAGAATGGATACAAAAACAGGATCTATCAATATACGGTCTGCATGAGACACAGCTTAGAAACAAAGATGTAAATTTATTAAAAATCAAAGGTTGGAAAAAAATATATCAAGTAAACAACTACCAAAAAGAGTAGGAGTGGCAATACTAATCTCAGATAAAATAGACTTTAAAACAAAAGCCACCAAAAAAGACAAAGAAAGGCACTATATAATGATTAAAGGGACACTCTGACATGTAGACATAACCATAATAAACAACTACACACCCAATAACAGGGCTCCAAAATACATAAAACAAACTCTAACAGCACTGAAAAGAGAAATTGACAGTTCCGCAATAATAGTAAGAGATTTCAAAACACCACTCTCGGTAAAGGACAGAACAATTAGAAAGAAACTCAACAAAGATACAGACTACCTAAAGGGCACAGTCAGCCAACTTGACCTCACAGAAATATATAGAACACTCCAACCAACAGCTACAAAGTACATATTCTTTTCCAATGCACATGGACTATTCTCCAGAATAGACCACATCTTAGGTCACAGAGCAACTCAACAAAATCCAAAACACTGTGATAATACGAAGTCTCTTCTCTGACCACAATGCTATCAAGGTAGAAATTAATAACAAGAAGAGCAAGGAAAAAAAATCAATTACATGGAAACTGAATAAAACCCTGCTTAAAAACCACCGGGTAATAGAAGAAATCAGAGACAGAAACAAAAAATTCCTAGAAACAAATAGGGATGAAAACACTTTGTACCAAAATCTTAGGGAGACAGCTAAGGCAATCCTCAGAGGTCAATTTATAGCAATAGATGCACACATCAAAAAAGAAGAAAGGGACAAAATCAAAACATTAGCTGCACAACTAGAGCAAATAGAAAGAGAACAGCAAAAAAGGCCCACAGGCACCAGAAGAAAGGAAATAATAAAGAACACAGCATAAATAAATGAAACAGAGAATAGAAAAACGAAAGAAAGACTCAAGAAAACCAAAAGCTGGTTCTTTGAAAGAATAATTGACAAACCACTGGCCAAGCTGCCAAAAGAAAAACAGGACAAGATGCAAATAATCCAAATAAGAAATGAAATGGGAGACATTACAACAGACTCAACTGAAATAAAAAGGATTATAACAGAGTATTATGAAAAACTATACTCCGACAAATTTGAAAACCTAGAGGAAACAGATAAATTTCTAGAAATACACTACCTACCCAAACTAACACAAAATGATGTTCAAAATCTGAACAGACCCATAACAAGAAAGGAGATTGAAAAGGCAATTAAAGAAAAAAAAGGCCTGGCCCAGATGGCTTCACTGAAGAATTGCACCACACATTCAGAGAAGAGCATACACCAGAACTACTCAAACTATTTAAGAACATAGAAAAGGAAGCAACAATTCAGAATTCATTCTATGAAGCCAGCATAACCCCAATTCCAAAACCAGGCAAAGACACCACAAAAAAAAGAAAATTACAGACCAGTATCTCTCATGAATATATATGTAAAAATTCTCAACAAAATTCTAGCAAATAGAATTCAGCATCATATCAAAAAAATAATCCACCATGACCAAGTAGGATTCTACCAGGTATACAAAGATGATTCAACATTAGAAAATCAATCAAAGTAATCTACCACATAAGTAGAAGCAAATGAAAGAATCACACGATCACCTCAATCAACACAGAAAAGATATTCGACAAAGTCCAACACCCATTGTGGATAAAAAACTCTCAATAAAATAAGTATAGAAGGGAAATTTGTCAACATAATAAAGGACATCTATACAAAACTAATGGCCAACATCATTCATAATGGAGAGAGGCTGAAAACATTCCCCTTCAGAGCACGAGCAAGACAAGGATTTCCTTTATCACCACACCTATTTAACATTGTGCTGGAAGTCCTAGATACAGCAATAAGGCAAGAAAAAGAAATAAAGGGCATCCAAATTTGTAATGAAGAATTTAAACCATTCCTATCTGCAGATGATATGACACTATACATTGAAAACCCAAAAGACTCCAAGAGAAAACTACTGGAACTAATAGATTCAGCGGAGTAGCAAGATAGAATATAAACATACAATAATGACTTGGATTCCTATACACCAAAAAGACAATGATGAAAAGGAAAACAATAGCATTTATAATAGCCCCTAAAAAAACAACATACTTAGGAATAAATCTAACCTGGGAAGTAAAAGACCTATACAAAGAAAGCTACAAAACACTACTGCAAGAAACCAAAAGAGATCTACATAAATGGAAAAAAGTACCATGCTCATGGGTAAGTAAACTCAACATTGTGAAAATGACAATTCTATCCAAAGCAATCTACAAATACAATGCAAACCTGATCTAAATACCAACAATATTCTTTAAAAAGACAGAAAAAACAATCATTAACTTTATATGGAAAAGGAAGAGGCCCTGGATATGTAAAGCACTATTGAAGAAGAAGAATAAAGTAGGAGTACTTGCACTACCTGACCGACCTCAGAACCTACTATACAGCTATGGTAGTTAAAACAGCCTAGTACTGATACAATGACAGATACATTGACAAATGGAACAGAATTGAGAATGCAGATGTAAATCCATTCACCTACCATCACCTGATCTTTGACAAGGGCCCAAAGTCCATCAAATGGGGAACAGACAGTCTTTAACAAATGGTGCTGGCAAAACTGGATGTCCATCTGCAAAAAAAATGAAACAGGACCTGTACCTCACACCATACACAAAAACTAATTCAAAATGGATCAAAGACCTAAATATAAAACCAAAAACTATAAAGATCATGGAAGAAAAAAATAGGATCAATGCTAGTGACCCTAATACATGGCATGAACAGGATACAAACCATAATCAACAATACACAAACTCCAGAAGATAAGCTAGGTAACTGGGATCTTCTAGAAATTAAACACTTGTGCTCATCAGAAGAATTCACCAAAAGAGTAAGAAGAGAACCTACAGACTGGAAAAAAAATTTTTGGCTATTACGAATCCGACAAAGTTCTAATCTCTAAAATCTACAAGAAAATCCAACACCTCTACAACAAAAAGACAAATAATCCACTTAAAAACAATGGGCAAAGGAAATGAACAGACATCTTACCAATGAAGACATTCAAACTGCCAACAGACACATGAGGAAATGCTTGCAATCAGTAGCCATTAGAGAAATGCAAATTAAAACCACAAAGAGATAACATCTCACCCTGGCATTACTGGCACAAATCAATAAAACAAGAAATAAGAATTGGAGAGGCTGCAGAGAGATTGGAACTCTTATGCACTGTTAGTGGGAATGCAAAATGATACAACCATTTTGGAAAACAATATGGCGCTTCCTTAGAAAGCTAGAATTAGAGATACCATATGATCCAGTAATCCCACTCCTAGGAATATACCCTAGAGAAATAAGAGTCATCACACGAATAGACATACGCACACCCATGTTCATTGCAGCATTGTTCACAATATCAAAAAAATAGAAACAACCTAGATGCTCATCAACAGATGAATGGATAAACAAACTTACATACACACAACGGCGTATCATGCAATGATAAAGAACAATGATGAATCTGCAAAGCATCTCATAAAGTGGATGAATTTGGAGGGCATTATGCTTAGTGAAATAAATCAACTGAAAAAGAACAAATATTGCATGAGATCACTACTGTAAAAACTCATGGAAAGGTTTATACACAAAAGGAAACAAGTTTTGATGGTTACAAGGGTAGGGAGTGATGAGGGTGGAAAAACTCTAAATAGACAACAGATAAGTGGTAACTCTGGTGAAGGGTTAGATGTTACACACTACTGGGGAATTCAGCACAGCTTGTACAGGGCAAGGTCATGTAAACTGCATAGACACATCCAAACTCCCTGAGGGACCAAATTGCTGAGCTGAGGGCTGTGGGGACCATGGTCTTGGTCTAGCTCAATTGGTACAACACAGTTTATAAAGAAAATGTTCTACATTCTATTTTGGTGAGTAGCATCTGGGGTATTAAAAGCTATGAGCAGCCATGTAAGATACTCCACTGCTCCCACCCCTTTGGGAGCAAGGTAGAATGAAGAAAACTAAAGATACGAGGGAAAGATTAGTCCAAAGGACTAATGGACCACATCTACCACAGCCTCCACCAGACTGAGTCCAGTACAACTTGATTGTGCCTGGCTACCACCACTGACTGCTCTGATAGGGATCATAATAGAGGTTCCTAGACAGAGCTAGAGAAAAACGTAGAACAAAATTCTAACTCACAAAAAAAGACCAGATTTACTGGCCTGACAGAGACTTGAGAAACCCAGAGAAAGTATGGCCCCAAGACGTCCTTTTAGTTCAGTAATGAAGTCACTTCTGAGGTACACTCTTCAGTCAAAGATTAGACAGGCATATAATACAGAATGAGACTAAAGGGGCACAACAGCTCAGGGACGAGGACTAGAAGGCAGGAGTGGACAGGCAAGCTAATAATAGGGAACCAAGGTCGAGAAGGGAGAGTGTTGACTTGTCATGGGGTTGTTAACCAATGTCATAAAACCATATGTATGCTAACTGTTTAATAAGAAACTATTTGTTCTGTAAACCTTCATCTAAAGTAGAATAGTAATAATAAGACATAGAAGCAGAATAGAGACAATGGAAGCCAGAATTACTGAGATTAAAGATAAATCCCTTGACATTGATTTGTTCAGGAAAAATTTAAAAAAAAAGAATGAAGAAAACCTAACAATTATGTGGGATATTATGAAGATGAAAAATTAATGAGTGATCAGAGTAACAGAATGGGGGAGTGTGTATCAGAAAACACAGATAATTGTTGAAGATTCACTGGCAGAAAACTTCCCTAATATCATGGAAGATGAGAAGATATCTATCCAAGAAGATCCCATACAGTATAAACCCAAAAGAAAGTTTCCAAGACATGTCATAACCAATTTTTTCAAAATTAAAGAAAGAATCCTGAGAGCATCTAGAAATAGTAAGAGTAATAGTAAGAGGAAGCTCTGATTACTCAGCAGAAATCATGAAGGCAATAAGGCAACAGGATGACATATATAAAGCCTTGAAGGAAAAAAATACCAGCCAAGAGTTATATATTCAGCAAAATTTATTTTCAAATATGATGGTGAAATTTGGTCATTTCTATCTAAACAGAAATTAAGGGAATTTGTAAAAACCAGTCCAAATTTACAAGAAATATTAAAAAGATTCCTCCAGTTAGAGAACCAACAACATCATACAACAATCCAAGACTAGGACACAGGATATATCAACCATATACCAAACGAAATAGGGAATTCACAAAAACAAAACACAGCTAAAAGACTGAAAATAGAGAACCAGAGATGTCAATATGGAAATAATGATGACATCAAAACAAAAAAGGGAATAAATGGTATAGTCATAGAATGTCCATATGGAGAGGAAGTCACGGGGATACAAAAAAATAAAGACTGATTTAAAATTAGAAAAATAAAGGTAAATTTCAAGGTGAACACAAAGGAAACTAACAGGCCTATACACCAAAATAAAAAAGAAGAAAAACATAAAGACTCAGCAAAAACAAAATCAACAATAATGAAAATGATGAAAAGAAAATACATAAAAATAACCCAGCACATAAAATTAAGCAGAACAAAGAAACTGTCAGCACAACAACAAAAATATGTCAAAATGACAGAAGTAAAGTCATACCTATCAATAATTTTACTGAATGTAAATGGCCTAAATGCACCAGTAAAGAGACAAAGAATGGCAGAAAGGTTAAAAAAAAAAACACAATTCATCTATATGCCGTCTACAAGAGACACACCTTAGACACAAAGAGATAAAAAAAACTAAAATTCAAAGGATGGAAAAAATTGTATCAAGCAAACAATAACTATATAAGTTCAGGAGTGGCAGTATTAATCTTCAATAAAATAGACTTTAAACAAAATCCACCATAAAGGATAAGGAGGGACACTATATAATAATTAAAGGACCAGTATACCAAGAGAACATAACCATAATAAATATATGCACACCTAATGACAAGATTCCATAATCTGTAAAACAAACTCTAACAGCATTGAAAAAAGAAATAGAGAGTTCCAAAATAATTGTAGGAGACTTCAACATGTCACTTTTGGTGAAGGACAGAACAGCAAGAAAGAAACTCAACAAAGATACAGAATATCTAAATTCCACAGTCAACCAACTGGAGCTCATAGATACATAAAGAACTCTCCACCCAACAGCAGCAAAGTATACATTCTTTCCCAACAAACATAGAACATTCTTCATATTAGACCACATTTTAGGCCACAAAGTAAGCCTTAACAAAAATCAAAACATCAAAATAATACAAAACTTCTTCTCTGATCATAAGGCCAAAAAAGTAAAAATCAATAACAGAAACAGCAAGGAAAAAAACAAACAAGCATGGAAACTGAACAACACTTTGCTTAAAAACTACTTGATAATAGAAGAAATCAAAGCTGGAATAAAAAAAATTCATGGAATAAATGAGAATGAAAATACATCTTACTTACTCCTTTGGGACTCAGGAAAAGCAGTGCTTAGAGGTCAATTTATAACAATAAACACACATCAAAAAAGAAGGGAAAACATCAAAACACTAACCATACAACTTGAACAAATAGAAAGAGAGCAGCAAAAGCATTCCTCAGTCACCAGAAGAAAGGAATTAATAAAGATTACAGCAGAAATAAATGAAACAGAGAATAGAAAAACAACTGAAAAATCAACAAGACCAGAAGTTGATTCATTGAAAAGATCAACAAAATCAACAAACCACCGGCCAAACTGACAAAAGAGAAACAGGAGAGGAAGCAAATAACTCGAATAAGAAGTGAGATGGGTAATATCACAACAGACACAACTGAAATAAGAAGGATCATAACAGAATACTATGAAAAACTGGACTGCAACATATTTGAAAACCTAGAGGAAAGGGACAAATTTCTAGAAACACACTACTTACCTAAAGTAACACAAACTGAGGTAGAAAAACTAAACAAATCCATAACAAGAGATTGAAGAGTTAATAAAAAATAAAATAAAAAAAAACTCCCAACAACTACAAAAAAAAAAAGCTCCAGTCCAGACTGCTTCCTGGAGAATTCTACCATGCTTTCAGAGAAGTGCTAACATCAATACTACTGAAGCTTTTTCAGAGAATAGAAAAGGAAGGAATACTCTTGAACTCATTCTATGAAGTCAGCTTAACCCTGATGTGAAAGTCAGGCAAAGACACCACAAAAAAAGAAAACTACAGACCAGTATCCCTCATGAACACAGACACAAACATTCTCAACACGATTCTAGCCAACAGAATTCAATAGCATATCAAAAAAATAATATATCATGACCAAGTAGGATTCATTCCAGGTATGCAAGAATGGCTCAACATTAGAAAATTAATCAATGCAATCCACCACATAAATAAAACAAAAGAAAAAAAAACACATGGTCTTATCAATCAATGCAGAAAAGGCATTTAACTAAGTTCGACACCTATTTCTGATAAACACTCTCAGCAAAATAGGAATAAAAGGGAAATTCCTCAACATAATAAAGGGCATTTATACAAAACCAACAGCCCACATCATTTTAAATGGAGAGAGATTGAAAGAATTCCCCTGGAGAATAGTAACCAGACAAGGATGCCCTTTATCATCACTCTTATTCAATATTGTGCTGGAAGTCCTCGCTAGAGTGATAAGGCAAGAAAAAGAAACAAAGGGCATCCAAATTGGTAAGAAAGAGGTAACACTATCCTTATTCACAGATTATATGATCTTATACACAGAAAACGTCCAAGAACCACAAGAAAGCTACTGGAACTAATAGAAAATTTCAGCAAAGTAGCAGGATACAAGGTTAACATACAAAAGTCAGTAGATTTCTCTATGCCAAAAAAAAGGAACTTCAAATCAATACCATTTACAATAGCCCCCAAGAAGATAAAGTACATAGGAATAAATCTAACCAGGGACGTAAATGACCTATACTAAGAAAACTACAAAACACTACTGCAAGAAATCAAAAGTCAGAGACACGAAAAAAATACTAGCCCAAGACATAGAAAGGGACACATAAAACAGAGACTTCATCATCCTGAGACCAGAAGAACCAGATGGTGTCCGGCTACCTCCAATGACCACTCTGACAGAGAACACAACAGAGAGTCCCTGATGGAGCAAGAGAAAGATGGGGTGCAGAACTCAAATTCTAGTAAAAAGACCAGACTTAATGTTCTGAGACTGGAGGAACCCCCGAAAGCATGGCCCCCGGACTGTCTGTCAACACAGAAATAAAACAATTCCCAAGCCAACTCTTCAAATAATGATTGGACTGGACTGTGGGACATACAGTGATACTTGTGAAGAATATGCTTCTTAGCTCCTGTAGATACAAGAGACTAAATGGGAAGCTTTTCTCTGGAGGTGAGAGGAGAAGGCAGAGAGGGTTAGGAGGTGGTTGAACGGACACGGGAAATCAGGTGGAAAGGAGGAGTGTGCTGTCACAGTATAGGGAGAGAAATTAGGGTCACATAACAATGTATGTATACTTTTTTGTATGAAAGACTAACTTTAAATGAAAACTTTCTCTTAAACTACAACAATAAAAAAAATAAAGAGATCAAAAGAGACCTACAAAAGTGGAAAAACCTACCATGGTCATGTATAGGAAGACAACACTGTGAAGGTGTCAGTTCTACCCAAAACAGTCTACAGATTGTTTAACAGATTTAACAAGGAGGAGAAACAAATCACCAACTTTATATGAAAAGGGAAAAGGCCCGGATAAGTAAAGGATTACTTAAGAAGAATAAAGTGGGAGACCACACACTACCTGATTTTAGAACCTATTATACAGCCACGGTAGTCAAAATAGCCTAGTACTGGCACAACAACAGACACATAGACCAATGGAATAGAACTGAGAACCCAGATGTAAATCCATCCGTGAGCAGTTGATACTTGATGAAAAGCCAAAGCCCTTTAAATGGGGAAAGAAAATCTCTTCAACAAATGGTAGTAGAATAACCGAATGTCCACCTGCAAAAAAAAAAGAAAGAAAGAAGGAAAGAAACAAGATCCACACCTCACATCGTACACAAAAACTAACTCAAAATGTATCAAAGACCTAACTATAAAATCTAAAAGTATAAAGATAATGGAAGAAACAATAGGGACAACACTAAGGGCCTTAATACATGGCATATATTCAATACAAACCATAACTAACAACGCACAACACCAGAAGAGAAACTAGATAAAGGGGAGTTCCTAAAAATTAAACAATTATGTTCATCAAAAGATTTCACCAAAAGAGTAAAAAGAAAACTTAAAGACTGGGAGAAGAAACTGGCTAAGATATATACAAGGGTATAATCTCTTTAATCTACAAAATACTTCAACATCTCAATAACAAAAAGCCATATAATCCAATTTAAAAATGGGCCAAGGATATGAACAGACATTTCACCAAAGAAGACATTCAGGCAGACCAACAGACACATGAGGAAATGCTGCAGATCATTAGCCATTAGAGAAATGTAAGCCGAAACTACAATGAGATACCATCTCATCCCCACAATACTGGCTCTAATTCAAAAAACATAAAACAGCAAATGTCGGAGAGGTTACAGAGAGATTGAAATTCTTACGGACTGCTGGTGGGAATATAAAATGGTACAACCACTTTGGAAAACAATATGGCATTTCCTCAAAAATGTAGAAATAGAAATACTATACGATCCAGCAATCCCACCTCTAGGAAAATACCCTAGAGAAATAAGAGCCGTCACAGGAACAGACATATGCACACTCATGTTCATTGCAGCACTATTCACAATAGAAAAAAGATGGAAACAACCTAAGCACCTATCAACAGATGAATGGATAAACAAATTATGGTACATATACACAATGGAATACTATACAATGATATAGAACAGATACAAATCTGCAAAATATCTCACAACATGAATTAATCTGGAGGGCATTATGCTGAGATAAATAAGTCAGTCACAAAGGACAAATATTGTATGAGACCACAGAAGAAACATTCTTTGATGGTTACAAGGGTGGGGCAGGAGGGGGGGGGATCACAAGCTAGAGAGTAGACAAGAGTCAACTTCAATGAAGGGAAGGACAACACACACTATAGGGGAAGTTGGCACTACTGGACCAAAGCAAAAGCATAGAAGTTTTCTAGACACATCCAAACACTTTGAGAGACTGAGTAGCTGGGGCTGGGGGCTGAAGACCATAATCTCAGGGAACATCTACATCAATTGACATACCATAGCTCATAAAGAAAATGTTCTACATCCCACTTTGATGAGTTGCGTCTGGGGTCTTAAAAGCTTGCAAGTGGCCATCTAAGATAAATCTATTGGTCCCATCCCGTCCAGAGCATAGGATAATGAAGAAAACCAAAGATATGAGGAAAATATTAGCCCAAAGGACTAAAAGACCACATGAACCAGAGACTCCACCAGCCTGAAACCTGAAGAACTAGATGGTTCCTGGCTCTGACCAGCTCTAACCAATGATTACTCTGACAGGGATCAAAACAGAAGGTCCTGGACAGAATGGGAGAAAAATGTAGAACAGAATCGAAATTCACAAAAAAAGACCACACTTACTGGTCTGACAGAGACAGAAGGAACCCCCAAGAATACGGCCCACTGACACTCTGTTAACCTGGAACTGAAACCACTCCCGAAGTCCACTTTTGAGACAAAGATTAGACAGGCCTCCAAGACAAAAAATAACACACATGAGGAATGTACTTCTTAGTTCAATAAAATACACAAGACCAAATGGGCAACTCCTGTCCAAAATCAAGATGAGAAGGCAGGAAGGGACAGGAAATGGATGAATGGACACAGGGAACCCAGGTTGGAAAGGGGGAGTGTGCTGGCACATTGTGGGGATTGCAACCAATGTCCCAAAATAATATGTGTATAAATTTTTGAGTGAGAAATTAACTTGAGCTATTAACTTCCACCTAAAGCACAATAAAATTAAAAAAAAAAAAGATTCCAGAGGGGAGGGGTCAAGGTGTCCAGAGCTGTTGCAAAAAAAAAAAAAGAGTTGTACTAGAATGTGTGTGACAGTTTTTTTTTTCTTTTCAAATAACTTCCACACTTAAATCCTTTCAATTTGAAAAACTGACATATATTTTTAGCTCAGGAAAGTGTTCTTTCATTATGACTGATTATCGTTTCACTTTTGTTTGATTCCATTCTCATTCGGGCTTCTTATGGGGATATTCTCCTCCATGGCTCTTAGATTCCCTTTCATAATATTATACTTTTTAAAACAATTTTGTAGTAGAAAAATCCCAATATTTTCTCTTAGGCCACTATTTAAAATCTCATCAGTGTCTATCTGAGTCACTACCTTGGATAGATTTTTTAAAGTTATAATCATTTTAATTTCTAATTATTCATGTTTTAGAGTTCTTTTTTTTCACAATAGTTTTCACAATAGTTTCCTACAGTTTAACTATAAAAAATTCTGTTTATCAAATGGAAAATATATATTACTGAATTTTCTTTTAATTCTCTTCTGTTTCTTAAATGAACTTATATCCATGTTAGGAGATTGAGTAGTTTGGTCTCACTTATCCTAGCTTTTCATTCTCTTAAATGTTCATTGATTTTTCATTATGTACTCAGAATTAATAAGGAAGGTATAGAGTAGATAAATATACAATATGTATAGTTATCAGGTGTGAGTTTATTCACCACTTTCATATAGCTGACTTACGAAATACTTCGCCAGTTGCTGACAAGCAACGGATCAACAGTGAGTTATTATTCTCTTTGGGTTGGGCCAGTAGTAAGCTTGTAGACTTTCCCCTCTAGAGAGGTGGAAGGACAACAGGTTTACCAGTTCTGCCCAGCTACAGCAAGTGATTAAAGGCAGTCTCTTCTAAGATATCTGATGTAGGGATCTGCTTAGCTACTTTGTCTGCTCACCTGTCAATGACTGTGACAAAGTGGACAACACCCTGGGTTGGAGAACAAGTCAGCTGTTGGGAAAGGACTTGATTTTTTTTGTTTTATATGGTTTTTTATTCCTGGATAATGGTAGCAGAGCCATACTGCATTATCCTTTATATAGCTTTTAATAATACTGGTGGTGGTGGTTGTGTGCAGTTGAGTGGATTCTGACTCATAGTGACCCTGTATGACAGAGGAAAACTGCCCCATAGGGTTTTCTAGGCTGTAATCTTTATGGAAGCAAATCATCAGGTCTTTATCCTATGGAGTCACTGGTGGCTTAGAACTACTGGCCTTTCATTTAGCAGCCTAGCACTTAACTATTGGGCCACTACAGCTCCTTCTTAACAGTACTATATTGTTATTATTGCTATATGCTATTGAGTAGATGACAACTCATGGAAGACCAAAGTTTCATGTGCATATGAGGAAACTTGAAAAATCTGCATTATTGGTTGAGGTGCCTCAAGGGGGACTTAGGATAGAGAGGTAGCCAAATGTATTTCAGAATTTTCCTTAGACTTAATACTTGAGTGTTTTTACTATTTTCTCAGTGTCCTGATTCAGTATGTAGAATATTTGCGAAAGCTTTCAGAGGGTATTTGGTGTAAGATGGAAGACATAAAGAAGGTGTTTAAATACCAAATATTAATTATATCTACTTCACAATTTTCTGGGTGGTTTACCTTCTGAATTTGAGTTCCCTTAAAAAAGCATAAATTGTTAACATTTCATAACATATTTTCAGTAATAATTATTTCTTCAGGCTAAGTCAAAGAAACTTAACTCACATCTGAAATAACCTTAAGTGGCTCTGATTTTCCAAATTGTAGTTTAAACTCCTCTTATTTCCTTTCAGGCCTGAGGCTGGTTCACTTAAGTCAGCCCTTCACAGACTTGAGTCTTTGACACACCAGTGAGATGAGTAATATCAGGGTAAAATTCTGCACGACACAGAAGGAAAGTTTCCAAGATCCAGAAACCCCTGAAGTATTTTTAGAGAAAAGGTTCAGTGGCAGGACTTGGGCATTACAGGGAGGGCCCTGGTGAATAGGGTAGAGTCTTTACCATTACTTTTTACGTATCTTGTGTGTATTTCAACTTCTTAGACGTAATTTCATAATAAAAAGTGTGTTCATTTGAAATGTGTTGTTTTCTCTTTGCTGTTGACTGAGAAGGATATTTATAATTTTTGGCTTACTTTATAATGAGTACTTCTTAGATTTTAATGTTAAATACAATATCTTTATCACATTATTTCTGAGAATTAAAATGGATATCTAAATCTGGCAAGTCATTTTATATAATGTATGAACACATTTTTATTTCATTTGGTAGTCTGATGATATCATAGTTGCCATATAACTGCTAAGCACAAAATCTAGAATTTCTCAAGCTTCAAATGAGTAGATCATCCAAAATGGCGAGAATGGCACTGAGTGTATGTTTTAGTCCTTAAAGTAGCAGTCTGTATGTTTTAACTTAATCAAGTTTAAGTCTTTCTACCCAGAATTATATAATGAAGGACATTTGGAGATATCAAAAACATGGTGAAAATGTGCTTTAAAAGTAGACAGTAGCATAATTAAGCTAAAAATGAAGCATTTTGGTCTGTTGAAAGCTGGAAGCACTGAAGCTGGCAAAAAACAGCATGATTGCAAAATGTATGCTAAATACTAATTTGTGTCAGGGATATTTTATCTCTTCCTACTCCCCCTCTTCTTAATCTTTTTTCACAGCATGCTCAAGCATAAGAAGATAATAATTAAGCTTATCTGCATTGTCTTTCACTGTCTTTGTGAATTTATGAAATGAGACAGAATAGACCTCCAAAAAGCTCTTTTAAAAATATGATATGATATTTATGTCATGTGCATTTAAATAATACTGTCACACTCCTGTCAGTGCTTTGAATTTGCAATATCGAACAGTGCAGAGCTTTGAATTTGCAATATCCAGCTCAGGTTGTCCTCTCTTAAGGCTGGTAGGGTCAAGGTGGGTAGATGAAAAAGCTCAGGTTATAAGAATTTAATTCACTGGACTAGTAATGTGCACTTTCATACCAGGGAAAGTGATCAAGTTTCTACCTCAGAGTATAATGCTGGATATCCCTTACAGACAGAAGGTTAGGAACTGTGGGGAGTCTTGAATATCCAGAGGATAACTGGAATAATACTAAGTCTCTGAAATTAAAGTCATCTAATTCTCAATCTTTGCGTGATGTAAATAAGGGGAAAAGAGAATGAATTAAGATCTTTGTCCTCATGTGGACCAATTCCCTTTCCCTTGCTCCTGGTTAGAGAATACACTTTTAAACCAGGAGCGAGATCTGTTTCACTGCAGGCCCTTGCCCCCAAAAGTTTTCTGTTAAGATTTATGGTATAGACACTGATTACAAAACCATTACCATTGAAGCACAGCTACACATACTTTAATTGGTAGATTTTCTTTCTGCATAACAATTCAAATTCTTCTTATCTGTCAACAAAAACTTTATTACATTGTTGTTGTGTGCTATCAGGTCGATTCCAACTTACAGCCACACAATGTGATAGAGCAGAACTGCCCCATAGGATTTTCTAGACTGTAATCTTTAAGTGAGCAGATCTCCAGGTCTTTTCTCCCACAAAGTCACTGGTGGGTTCAAACCACACTGACCTGCCAGTTAGCAGCTGAGTACTTAACCATTGCACCACCAGGGCTTCTTGTATTTATTATATGAGTTCTGAATCAGTTCTAATTTATCAATGCAGCAAAAGGAAGATACAGTCAATAATTGACATTTAACTGGAATCAGTTAAGTTTCAAAATGTGAACAAGAACAATATAAACATACAAAAAACATAAATTAAGATTCAGTCTCAATCCTTAGAAATATTCAAATAACCTTTACAATTCTGTGCTTATTTAAGCCAAAAATGTTATATGGAGTTTACTTTAAAATTTTAAAGTTACAAAAGCAAATTTAAATAGTATTTGAGTCTATTTTTCTATTACGAAGAATTAGCAACAGTCGAATAATTATCTCTAGTTTTTAAAGAAATAAAACATTACTAATAAAATTTGAATCTATTTTAACAACTACTCTAACACCATTCTCTTCTCATACCTCCTACCTCCTAAGAGGCAACAACTATCATGATTTTGCTGTGTATCTTTCTGTTCCATTATAGTATTTTTTTACACACACACACAACACACACAGCACACATAAAAATACACACTCACATGATACATACATGTACATAACAAATATATGCATGCATATATTCAGCAAAGTATAAATTTATAACCTATGTATCTTTATATACATACATCATATGTCTGTATATTTTAATATATGTATATATTTACAAATACACCCCTATGTACACACAAAAATCATATCCAAAATTGATCATATTGTTTAGATCATGCTTTAAACATACACACGAATGTTTTCATGATGTATGATTATCTTCCATACAACTACGGATATTATCTTAACACTATTGCTTGATCTATAGCATTTTAATAACTTATTGGATAAAAATACACCAACTCATTATTCCCATAATAATAAATACTTTGATTATTTTTGTTGTTTTCCTATTATAAACAAGTGTTCAATGAACTTGACTGGTCACATCTTAGGCATGTATGTATGCAAATTCTCCTAGGGTATATATGAGTGTGTGTATATGTATGTATGTGATTGTATTTGTGTATGTTAAATATGCATTCACATATATATATATAGACAGAGAGCGATACTCGGTGACATGACATATATAGATTTTTTACATTACTGTGTGCTACTGGATTGCTTTCCATTGTGGCAATACAAGCTATTCACATAACAGCAATGTATGGGAGATTTTATTTCCTGATGTCTTATATTTTTAAAATTTTAAATAATGTGTTTTGATGGAGAAATGATATTGCTGCTATTTTAATCTCTTTTTCTGTAATTATGAGTTTGCACAAATTCAATTACTTTTATTGAGTTCAGAACCTTCTTCTGTAAATTTGTTGCTCGTATGTGTTATGGATTGATTTGAGTCCCCCTAAAAAGAAATGTGAACTTCATAACCCCTGTACTTGTAAATATGACCCTGTTGGAAATTGAGGTTTTCTATTGTTGTGTTAGGTCATGCAAGAATAAGTGGTCCTAAACCTAATCACTCCTAGTGATGTTTCATAAAAAGAGCATAATAGACAGGGACACACAGCCAGGGAGAAGACAGACACCATGTTAGGACAAACACCTAGGATCACCAGCAGGTAACTAGGACAATATGCTTTGTCTCGTTTTTCTATTAACTTGTCCATTTAAATTCATTTTGTGGTAATTCTTTATATATTCTGGGTATTCTTCCATTGCATGGTTTTATGTTCCACTTGTCTCCTCCAAGTCTGTACTTACATTTTAGCAGTGAAGTCTATTGTTTCATCCTTTTCCTTTATGGATTATCCTAGTTAACAAAGTCTTATCTAACTTAAGTGATAAAGACGTTTTATATTTCCTTCCAATGGTTTTATTTTTCATGCTTCTGACTTTAATTTATCTGGAATTTATCTATAAATGTGTAAGTCAAGATTGAAGTATACTTTCGTACTGAAATCCAACATATTCAATTCTAATTTTTCATAATTAGTTTTAATTTTATTGCTATATTTCACCACTTTGCCAAATTGCATACTGTATACTAATTGCATATGTATACTAAGCATACATATGCTTAGATTCTCATTCCCATTACTTTGGTAGATTATCTATGTCTGTATAAAATACACAAACTGTTTTCCTACTGCTGTTGTTTTAATTTTATTGTGCTTTAGGTGAAAATGTACAACACATATTAGTTTCTCATTCAAAAATGTATACATAGATTGTTTTGTAACATTGATTGCCACAAACTGTTTTAATTACTATACATTAGATACTATTCTTGATATCTGGAGGAGAATTTTTTTTTTAATTTTTTCCCATACAGAAATTTATAAATACATTGTTATGTGACTCTAATTGCTCCCCCCATACTGTGACAGCACACTCCTCCTTTCCACCCTTGATTTCCCATGTCCATTCAACCAGCTCCTAACCCTCTCTGCCTTCCCACCTCACCTCCGGACAGAAGCTGCCCGTTTAGTCTCTTGTATCTACTTGAGCTGAGAGACACTCTCCTCACGAGTATAACTTTATGTCCCACAGTCCAGTCCAATTCCTGTCTGACGAGTTGGACTCAGAAATTATTTTAGTTCTGGGCTAATAGAGAATCCAGGGGCCATGCCTTCTGGGGTTCCTCCAATCTCAGTGAGACCATTAAGTCTGGTATTCTTACTAGAATTTCAGTTCTGCACCCCTCCTGTCTCCTGCTCCATCCAGGACTGTCCATTGTGTTCCCTGTCAGGGTGGTCATTGGTGGTAGCCAGGAACCATCTAGTTCTTCTGGTCTCAGGCTGATGAAGTATCTGGTTTATGTGGCCCTTTCTGTCTCTTGGGCTACTACTTTCCTTGTGTCTTTGGTGTTCTTCATTCACCATTACTCCAGGTGGTTGGGCCAATTGATGCATTTTAGACAGCTGCTTGCAAGATTTTAAGACCCCAGATGCCACTAACCAAAGTAGGATGCAGAACTTTTTCTCAATAAGTTTGTTATGCCAACTGACCTAGATGTCCCCTGAAAGCATGGTCCGAAGACCCCTGCCCCTTCTATTCTGTCCCTCAAAGTGTTTCTATTCAGGGAACTTCTTAGCTTTGGTTTAGTCCAGTTGTGCTGATTTCCCTTGTAGTGTGTGTTGTCCTTCCCTTCACATAATTCTTATCTACTATCTAGTTAGTAAATAACCCTCCCCCTTCCTCCCCACACTTGTAACCGTCAAAGAATTTTTTTTCTGTGTTTACCTTTTCTTGAATTCTTATACTAGTGGTCTTATACAATAATTGTCCTTCTGTGACTGACCAAATTCACTCAGCATAATGACCTCCAGCTTCCTCCATGTTATAACATGTATCACGGCTTCATTGTTGTTCTTTATCATTGCATAGTATACCATTGTGTGGATATACCATAGTTTGTTTATCCATTCGTCCCTTAATGGGCACCTAGGTTGTTTCCATCTTTTTGCTATTGTGAACAGTGCTGCAATGAACATGGGTGTGCATATATCTACTGGTGTGATGGCTCTTATTTCTCTAGGATATATTCCAAGGAGCGGGATAGCTGGATCATATGGTACTTCTATTTCTAGCTTTTTAAAGAAGCACCAAATCAATTTCCAAAGTGGTTGTGCCATTTTATATTCCCACCAACAGTGCATAACTGTTCCAGTCTCTCCAGAACCTCTTCAGCATTTATTATTTTGTGTTTTTTGGATTAATGCTAGCCTTGTTGGAGTGAGATGATATCTTATTGTAGTTTTGATCTGCATTTCTCTAACGGCTAATGATCGTGAGCATTTCTTTATGTGTCTGTTAGCCGCCTGAATATCTTCTTTGGCAAAGTGCCTGTTCATATCTTTTGCCCATTTTTTAATTGGTTTATTTGTTTTTTTGTTGTTAAGGTTTTGCAGTATATTGTAGATTTTAGAGATTTGAAGCTGATTGGATTTGTCTTAACCAAAAATTTTTTCCCAGTCTGTAAGTTGTCTTTTGACTCTTTTGGTGAAGTCTTTTGATGAGCATAAGTGTTTGATTTTTAGGAGCTTCCATTTATCTAGTCTCTCTTCTGGTGCTTGTGTATTGTTACTTATGGTTCATATTGTGTTTATGCCATGTATTAGGACTCCTAGCCTTGTATCTATTTTTAATTCCATGAAATTTATCATTTTTGATTTTATATGTAAGTCTTTGATCCATTTTGAGTTAGTTTTTGTGCATGGTGTGAGGTATGGGTCTTGTTTCAGTTTTTTGCAGATGGATATCCAGTTGTGCCAGTGCCATTTATTAAAGGGACTGTCTTTTCCCCAATTAACAGACTTTGGGCCTTTATCAAATATCGGCTGCTCATAGGTGAATGAATTTATGTCTGGATTCTCGATTCTGTTCCATCGGTTTATGTATTTGTTGTACAGTACCAGGCTGTTTTGACTACTGTGGAGGTATAATAGGTTCTAAAATCAGGTCATCTGAGGCCTCCCACTATTTGCTTCTGGAGTAATGTTTTACTTATTCGAGGCCTCTTCCTTTCCATATGAAGTTGGTGATTTGATTCTCCATCTCATTAAAAAAGGCCGGTGGAATTTGGATCGGGATTGCATTGTGTCTGCTTTGGGTAGAATTGACAGTTTCAGTATGTGGAGTCTACCTATCCATAAGCAAGGTATGTTTTTTCCACTTATGCAGGTCTCTTTTGGTTTCTTGCAGTAGTGTCTTGTAGTTTTCATTGTATAGATCTTTTATGCCTCTGGTTAGATCTATTCCTAAGTATTTTACCTTCTTGGGGGCTATTGTAAATGGTATTGATTTGGTGATTTCCTCCTTGAGGTTCTATTTGTTGGTGTAAAGGAATCCAACTGAATTTTGTATGTTTATCTTGTTTCCTGAAACTTTGCTGAAATCTTCTATTAGTTCCAGTAGTTTTCTTGTGGATTCTTTGGGGGTTTTCTGTGCATAAGATCATATCATCTGCAAATAGAGATACTTTGACTTCTTCCCTACCCAATTGGATGCCCTTTATTTCTTTTTCTAGCCTAATTGTTTTGGTTAGGACCTCCGGCACAATGTTGAATAAGACTGATGATAAAGGGCATCCTTGTCTGGTTCTCATTCTCAAAGGGAATGCTTTCAAAGTCTCTCCATTTAGGATGATGCTGGCTGTTGGCTTTGTATGAATGCCCTTAATTATATGGAGGAATTTCTCTTCTACTCCTATTTTGTTGAGTTTTTATCATGAATGGGTGTTGGACTTTGTCAAATGACTTTTCTGCATCTATTGATAAGATCATGTGGCTCTTGTCTTTTGTTTTATTAAGGTGATGGATTACTTTGACTTTTTCTAAGGTTGAGCCACCCCTGCATACCTGGTATAAATCCCACTTGATCATGGTGAGTTTTTTTTTTAATATGTTGCTTAATTCTATTGGCTACAGTTTTGTTAAGGAGTTTTGCGTCAATGTTCATGAGGGATATTGGTCTGTAATTTTCTTTTCTTTTGTGGTGTCTTTACCTGGTTTTGGTATCAGGGTTATGCTGGCTTCATAGAATGCGTTTGGGAGTGTTCCACCTTTTTCTATGCTCTTCAATACCTTTAGTAGTAGTGGTGCTAACTCTTCTCTGAAAGTTTGGTAGAATTCTCCAGTGAAGCCATCTGGGACAGGGCTTTTTCTTGTTCGGAGTTTTTAAATTACCTTTTCACTCTCTTCTTTTGTTAGGGGTTTATTTAGTTGTTCTACCTCTGTTTGTGTTAGTTTATGTAGGTAGTAAGTTTCAAGAAATTTGTCCATTTCCTCTGGGTTTTCAAATTTGTTAGAGTACAATTTTTCATAGTTTTCTGTTATGATTTTTTTAATTTCAGTTGTGTCTGTTGTGATATCACCCATCTTGTTTCTTATACGTGTTATCTGCTTCCTCTCCTGTTTTTCTTTTATCTGTTTGGCCAGTGGTTTACTGATTTTGTTGATTTTTTCAGAGAACCAGCTTTTGGTCTTGTTAACTCTTTGAATTTTTTTTCTATTCTCTATTTCATTTGATTTTGCTCTAATTCTTATTATTTCCTTTCTTCTGACACCTGAGGGCTTCTATTGCTGCTTTCTTTCTACTTGTTCCATTTGTAGGGTTCATGTTTTCATTATGGCACTTTCTTCTTTTTGGATGTATGCATTTATTGCTATCAACTGACCTCTGAACACTGCTTTTGCGTGTCCCAAACATTCTGGTAGGATATGTTTTTATTCTTGTTTGATTCTATGAATTTCTTTATTCCATCCTAAATTTCTTCTATAACCCAGTAGTTTTTAAGCAAGGTGTTGTTCAGTTTCCATGTGTTTGTTTTTTTTCCTTGCTTTTTCTATTGTTGATTTCTCCTTTTATGGCTTTATGGTCAGAAAAGATGCTTTGTAATATTTCAACGCGTTGGATTTTGTTTAGGCTTGCTTTATGGCCTAATATGTGGTCTAGTCTGGAGAATGTTCCATGTGCATTGGAGAAGAGAGTAAACTTAGCTGCTGTTGGGTGGAGTGTTCTGTATATGTCTATGAGATCAAGTTGGTTGATTGGAGCATTTAGGTCTTCTGTGTCTTTGTTGAGCTCCTGTCTGGATATTCTGTTCTTCACCAAAAGTGGTGTGTTGAAGTCTCCTACTACTACTGTGGAGCTGTCTATCTCTCTTTTCAGTGCTGTTATAGTTTGTTTTATGTATTTGGAGCCCTGTCATTGAGTGCATAAATATTTATTATAGTTATGTCCTCCTGGTATATTGACCCTTTAATCATTATATAGTGTCCTTCTTTATCCTTTGTGGTGGATTTTACTTTAAAGTCTATTTCATCAGAGATTAATATTGCTACTCCTGCTCTTTTTTTTAATTGTAGTTTGCTTGATATATTTTTTTCCATCCTTTGAGTTTTAGTTTGTTTGTGTCTTTAAGTCTAAGGTGTGTCTGTTGTAGGCAGCATATACATAGATCATGTTATTTTTTCTAATCTGCCACTGTCTCTTTATTGGTGCATTTAGTCCTTTTACATTCAGCATAATTATTCATAGGTATGAGTTTAGTGCTGTCATTTTGATGTCTTTTTTTGTGTGTGTTGTTCAGTTTCTTTGTTCTACTTAATTTTCTGTGCTGAGTCATTTTTGTTTATGTATTTTCTTTTCATCTTTTTCATTGTTGTTGATTTCGTGTTTGCTGAGTCTTTATATTTTTCTAATTTTTTTTTTAATTTTGACTTGCAGGATTATTAGTTTCCTTTGTGGTTAACTTAATATTTACCCCTATTTTTCTAAGTTTATACCAGTCTTTTATTTCTTCTTCTCCATATGAAAAATCTTGTCTTCGTTTTTTAAGTCCTTCTTTTTTGTTTTAATGTTTCATCTTTTACTATTGACATCTGTTTCCCTATTTTCAGTGTTTTAGCTGTGATTTACTTTTTTAACTTCCCTGTCTGGGTTGATATCTGGTTGCCCTGTCCTGTGTTCTAGTCTTGCGATGTTATCTGATGTTACTGATATTCTAACTGGAGGACTCCCTTTAGTACTTCTTATAATTTTGGTTTGGTTTTGCAAATTCCCTAAACTTCTGTTTATCTGGAAATGCCCTAATTTCACCATCATATTTGAGAGACACTTTTGTTGGATATATAATTCTTGTGTCACATTTTTGTTTTCCTTCAAGGCTCTCTATATGTCATCCCATTGCCTTCTTGCCTGCATGGTTTCTGCTGAGTAGTCTGAGCTTATTCTTACTGACTCTCCTTTGTAGATGACTTTTCGTTTATCCCTAGCTGCTTTTAAAATTCTCTCTTTATCTTTGGTTTTGGCAAGTTTGATTATAATATGTCTTGGTGATTTTCTTTTGGGATCTACCTTATGTGGGGTTCAAGAGCATCTTGGATAGATATCTTGTCATCTTTCACAATATCAGGGAATCTTTCTGTCAACTTATCTTCAGCAATTTTCTCTGTATTTTCTGTTATCCCCCCCTTTCTGGTATACCACTCACTTGCAGGTTGTTCCTCTTGATAGAGTCCCACATAATTTCTTCTTTTTTTTTAATCCTTTTATCTGATTCTGCTTCAAATATGTTGGTGTCAAGTACTTTATCTTCAGTCTCTCTAATTCTCACTTCCATTGCCTCCATTCTACTTCTATGACTTTCTACTGAATTGTCTAATTCTGAAATTTTATTGTTAATCTTCTGGATTTCTGATTGCTGTCTCTCTATGGATTCTTGCAGCCTGTTAAATTTGTCATTATGCTCTTCTCTAATCTTTTTAATTTCCTCTATTGCGTGTTCTACATTTTGCTTAATTTCCTTCATAATTTCTTGAAGAGTTCTGTATATTAATCTTTTGTATTCTGCCTCTGGTAGAATACCAGAGGAGGAAAATTTCTAGATTCTTTATTTTGGGAGCTTGCTGAAGCCATCATGGATTGCCTCTTTATGTGATTTGATATTGACTGCTGTTTCCAAGCCATCAGTAAGTTATTGTATTTATTAATTTTATGTTTGCTTACTGTGTCCTAGCTTTTTGTTTTGTTTTTATACACCCATATAGGCTGCTAGTATGAGCTAGTTTCATTATTGGCACCTATGAAGCTCTAATGTCCTGTCACCAGGTGGTTAGATCTGTTACTAGGTATGTGAGCTCAGGAGTCAGCCCACTCTTCCTGTATGAATTCAGCTCAGGTGCCCAGGTAGATAGCCACCAAGTGTGTGGTGTAGGCTCTCACTTACAGTACTAGACAGACATTGGTGATTGGTGTAAGCACAGGCATCTGGCTGCAGCAGGGGGACACACTCTGAGCAAGGTAGGGAGCTGATCACTGCCCCTGAGTGTCCAGGAGGAAGGAGTTTCCCTGTTCCCTAGAGCATGTAGGTTGGTGGGTTTTGTAGCTGGACTATGAGCACCTAATGCTCTTGGCTGTAAGCACTGGGGGGCACCTCTTATTCTTATGTCCCTGTCGCAGGTGGCTAGGTGGCACGGGTGGAGCCACCAGTCCTCAGGCCCCTGATGTGGGTAGGGTAAGGCTCTGCTTAATGGGCAGAACAGTGTAAATGTCAAGAACCTGCCACTTCATAGCTGAAACAGTTGAAGTTAGAGTTCCGGTATATACCCGGTTCTACTGAGGTAATGAGAGCCTACGCTGTTGAGATGGGCTCACACGAGTCTATGCAGGGGGAAAGGTACTCAAAGTCCATGGATCCCTTATGCCTGTGCCTAGGCAAAGGAGCTGTGCCTACCTTGGGTTCCTGGTTTAAGGGAGATGGCAGTTTATTTTTTCCCCTGCTTGTTAATTTGTTCACTCTCCAAGGCAGGGAGAATGGCTCTGGGTGTGTGACAGATCCTGCTTTAGGCCCAGGGGTCTCGGCAATTGCTGAAGCCTGTCCAGGACCCAGTGCAGAGCAGGGAACAGGAAGGTAAATGGGAGAGAGGTTTTTCCCTAAGGGGGGTGTTTTTGATCCACGCAGTAAGCCATACACAAGTACTTATCTTTCACCAATCAAGGGTTGATTCTCACTGGTTCTAGGTGGCCATGTAGACTCTCTCGCGCTGGGTTTCTCCCAGTGCAGAAAAGGCGCCTCCCAAGCACCACTGCTTGCCTGCCTCACTGGTCTCCCACGAGCTGCTCAGGCCTGAGGTGTTCAGGCTCTCGCTGGGTCAGGTCTGGCAAGTTGTCGCTGTTTCTGAATCATCTCTTCCCCTGCCACTCAGTCCAGTTCCTCAACTCTGCTTTTGATGTTCAGGGCCCCCAGATTGCCATATATAATAAAATCACTTGTTTTTTCAGGTCTTTGTCGTAATAGAGTCCACTGGAAGAGTCTGACTCTTCCACCATCTTGGCCTTGCCTCCCAGAGAATACTTTCGTATGTCTGAAAAATTAACTTCAATGCTATTTTTAGTTTTACTAGTCTATATAAATTTTAGAATCAGTTTTTATAAGTTACACAAAAAGTTTTTTTTGTCATTTTTACTGAAATTGTATTAAATTCATGAGCATAATGCTTATATTGTTGTTGATGTTAGGTGCCATTGAGTCTTCTATGACTCATAGTGACTTTATGTATAACAGAATAAAACTTTGCCAGATCCTGCACCATCCTTACAGTGGTAGAAACCATTGTTGAAGCCACTGTGTCATTGATCTCATTGAGGGTCTTCCTCTTTTTGCTGACCCTCTACTTTACCAAGCATGATACCTTTCTCTAGGGATTGGTCCTTCCTGATTATGTGTTCGAAGTATGTGAGAGGTCTCGCCATCTTCGGTTCTAAGGAGCATTCTGGTTGTACTTCTTCCAAGACAAATTTGTTAGCTCTTCTGCCAGTCCATGGTATATTCAATATTTTTCACCAACACCATAATTCAAATATGTCAAGTCTTCTTTGGTCTTCCTTTTTCATTGTCCAGCTTTTGCACGCATATGAGGCAATTAAAAATACAATGACTTGGGTCAAGCACACCGTATTCATCAAAATGTCACCTGTGTTTTTTAAGATTTTAAAGAGGTCTTTTGTAGCAGATTTTCCCAATGTAATATGTCATTCGATTTCTTCACTGCTGCTTCTATGAGCACTGTTTGTTGATCCAAGTAGAATAAAATCCTTGAAAGCTTCAACTTCTTCACCATTTATCATGAGGTTGCTTATTAGAGCAATTGTGAGGATTTCTGTTTTCTTTATGCTGAGGTGTAATCTGTACTGAAGGATGTAGTCTTTGATCTTCATCAGTAATTTCTTCAGGTCGTCTTCACTTCTGGCAAGCAAAGCTAAGTCATCTGCATATAGTAGATTATTAATGAGCTTTTCTCCAATCCAGATGCCACATTCTGGTTCATATAGTCCAGCTTCTTGGGTTATTTGCTCAGCATACATATTGAATAAATAAGTTGAAAGGATACAACCCTGGTGTACACCTTTTCTGATTTTAACCATGCAGTATCTCCTTGTTCTGTTTGAATGACTGCCTCTTGATCTATGTAAAGGTTCTGCATGAACACAATTAAGTGTTCTGAAATTCCCCATCTTCACAATGTTATGCTTAATGCTTATAGTGATATAGTATACAATAAATATCTGTGGTAATATTTCTCATTTACATTTCTGGAACTAAATATCAACATGTAATTAATTTCATACTAAAAATTTCAAGTTTTTACATTAGATTTTAGAATATGGTTTTACCATATTCAAATCATCAGTATTGCATGTACGGCCTTTTATTAGCAAATTTCAGTATTCTATTTATTCATAAACCTCAGATATTTAAAGCCAAAGATAATTTTATATTACTTTTGTATCACTATAGCCTATTTTCAAAGAAATAAATAGAAGCATGTTAGTTTTTAGAAAAGTGCCCAATATCTGTGTCTATAATTTGAGCAATTAACCTGTTGCATGAACCAACCTCAGAGTTCCACTTTTCATTATTATGTTTTATTTGATTTATATGAAATAATAAATGCAAATAAGTAGCTAAAACCAGTAACATCTATCCAGGAAGCATTAAGCAACTGAAGTTAATGTGACTATTTGGTTAAATTATATAGGCTATCTGTAAAACTTGATACCAAACGTTAGCAAATTGGCACAACACTGAATTATTATTACTCTGTCTCCCATGAACTACAGGTGAGGAAGAGATACTGGGAATTCTGGTGAGACTGTGTAATTAATTTTGAAAGCAAACCTGCAGAAAAAAATAATAGAGGAAAGATCATTGTTACCCTGATAAAACAACATTTTTCTCCCACCAAATTCCCACAGGATTAAGGCACTAAAGAAACAAGACTTCAAAATAAGGATTTTTCGTATATATTTAATCCCTTTTCTCCCAATCTAACTGGAATAAAAATAAAATGCACAAAAGAGAGTATAGCCATTTTAGCTCCAACATTAAGGGTGTGGGCATCAGTAGACTAGATATTTTGGCAAACTTATTTGAAATCAAAAAATAGATGGGACCATATTAATGGATAAACCAGGGGAAAGGGAAATGATCTCAAATACATACAAATTCAAAGTAACAGAGAGATATTCTTGGAGTAGCACCCAGTTTATTGTTTGGTGTATAGAGCAGGTACTTGGTAGATAAGCAGTAAGGATGGCTATTTACTTAATGGACTATTTGTAGAAAAGTTGTGCAGCTCCTCTTTTAGACTCATTCTCATTCCTTAAAACAAGATCCACTTGCATACATAAATAATTAAAAGTATATAAAATGCCTTGGTTAATAGATGTAGAAGATTATGTTCCCAGTGGGCATGTTGCTACCACAGAGTAGATTATTTTTTAGTTTGGCATTTGGTGGTGGAGGGGGGTGTCTCAGCCAGTTTACCACTTTCTAAAGCAGCCAATATTGACAGAAGCCTAGAAATTCACATGCCCAACCCACTTACAAAGTGTTTTCCCATAGCATCCCTTTTATGATAAAGGTCTTATTTGCCAGACTATGGGTACAAAAGGAAAATAAATACGTGCCAGACTTTTACATCAATTAAAAAAAAAAAATCCCTCTTTATAAGACATAAACACACATCTATCACCAATAAATTCTCACAATAGAGAAATATAATGAAAACCAACCCAAACCCATGGCCGTCGAGTCAATTCTGACTCATACCTACAATATTGGGCAGAGTAGAGCTGCCCAGTACATTTCCCAAGGGTGTAATCTTTATGAAAGCAGACTGCTGCATCTTTCTCCCACAGAGCAGCTGGTGTGTACAAACAACCAACCTTTTGGTTAGCAGCCAAGAGCTTTAGCCACTGCACCACCAGGGCTCCTGAGAAATATAAAGATAGACCAAAAACAAACAAACAAAAATTAACACGAAAGAAACTGACACCAGGAAAACAAAGAGAATTCTTAAAATTTTTATTTGATATTTTATTAAAAAAACTTGAGGAAAGTGAACATACAATAAATAAGAATAGACTGCTTTAACAAAGAAACTATGCAAACGTTCAAAAAAAAATCAGAAACCAAAGTGTCTATTATCAATTAAAATATAATTACCAAAACTTAAAAAATAAGTAGAATAGCTTTACTACAAAATTTAAGAACTTTCATAGAATTATGTAAAAAACAAAAATATAGAAAATAGGTGAGAAAAGATAAGAAGCAAATGCAATTAATTCAAGATTTGAAATGTACACCTTATAAGAGTTGCAGAAAAAGAGAATGGAGAAAATTCAAGGAAGGATGTAAAAATATTTTTAATATTTCATTTCTAAGAGCTGAAGAAATATGAGACTTCATGCTAAAACGGCCTACTTAGCAGCAAGCAGTATTCATGAAAGAACTACACTTAAAATGCCAATGATAAAGTGAGGCTCTTGAAAGGTTCTGAGGAAGAAAGAAAGAAAAAAATTGCCCTCAAAAGATTAAGAAACAGACTTACAAGACAGCATTGGCAACATTCATTTTTAAAAGCTACAGAAAATTATCTTAATTTCAGAGGGAGGGTATTTTCAAGACAGAATTTTTTACCAAGCCAAATTATTACTAAAAAACCCCCACAGTTTCAGACATAAAAGGATTCAGAAAATGTATCTTCCAAACACACTTTCAGGAAAAGAAAATTCAGACTGATCCTTTACAAAATGAAAATCGAATCTAATGAAAAAGAATACATGAGATTCAATAAGAAATGGAATGAGATATTCTTTTGGTATAGATACTAACAATGAAAAAAACAATTATACACCCAGGTTTAATAATACATTTATAAAATAAAGGCATGGTACAAAAGTGAAAGAGATTAAATGTTGATAATTTAATCAAATTACAGAGTGTAATGAACAATAATACTTTTAATCTTGACATGAATTTTTTTTCAAACTTAGTGACTCATTATTTTATAACTTATGTGACATTATTTACATAACCATAATATTTTAAACATAGCTCATTGGATTTCTGTTGTGAAAATCAGCATACATATAAATGAGTGATTGGAAACTGTCATATTCAATAAATTTAAAAGAATTGAAATCATCCCAAATATGTTTTCTGACAATAGAATGAAATTAGAAGACAAAAACAAAAAGATTTTTAGAAATTCAGAAATATGTGAAAATAAAAGAATAAAGTTCAACATAACCAATGGCTCAAAGAAGAAAATCATAAGGGCTTTGCTTTGACTGAGTAACAGAAAACCTCATTGAAAATGCAACCACTTTCACAATTTTAGAATATGTTTATCATCTCAAAGAGAAAACCCATAAGCATTAGCACCAACTCCTCATTTGTCTCTCAAGTATAGAAGCTATTAATCTTTCTGTCTTGATAAATTTACTCATTCTGGACATTTCACGTAAATATAATCATTAAATATGTTTCTTTTTGTATTATCATGTTTTCAAAATTCATCCATGCTGCAGTATGTATCACTATTTCATTAATTTCATAGTGAAATAATACTACCTTGTATGACTGTACCACATTTGGTTTATCCATTCATCACTTAACGAAGACTGAGTTTGTTTCCACTTTTTGGCTGTTAAGAACAGTGCTTCTATGAACTTCCATGTACAAGTTTTTATGTAGACATATGTTTCCAATTCTCTTGAATATATATCTAGGAGTTGAATTTCTTGGTCACATAGAAACTCTTTATTTAAACTATTGAGGAACTGCCAAACTGTTTTCCAAAGAAGCTGCATCATTTTACTTTCCCACCAGTAGTGTATGAGGCTCTGATTTCCCACAACTTTGCTTGCAGTTATCATTTTCTTTCTTTATTTTTTTTTCCTCTGTTGATTTTTTATCATATTCATCCTAGTGGTGTGAAGTGGAATCTCATTGTAGTTTTGATTTAAATTCCTATGGATAAATGATATTGAACATCTTTTCATGTGTTTATTGCCCATTAATATGTCCTCTATGGAGAAATAACTTTTCAAATCATTTATAAATTTTTAACTGGGTTGTATTTTTATTACAGTGTCAAAAGAGTTTTTACATATTTTAGATACAGGTCCTTTATTTGACCATGTGGGTCATAACAAATTATGGATAACATTGAGAAGAATGGGACTTCCAGAACACTTTATTGTGTTCATGTGAAATCTGTACCTAGACAAAGAGGTAGCCTTTCAAAAAGAACAAGGGGATATGGCGTGATTTAAAATCAGGAAAGGTGTGTGCCAAGGTTGTATCGTTTCGCCATACTTATTCAATCTGCATGCTGAGCAAATAATCTGAGAAGCTGGACTATATGAAGAACGCTGAATCAGGACTGATGGAAGACTCAGTAATAACCTCCAATATGCAAAGATAACACAATCTTTCTTGCTGAAAGTGAAGAAGACTTAAACTACTTACTGATGAAGCCCAAAGACTACAGCCTTTAGTATGGGTTACACCTCAACATAAAGAAAACAAAAATACTCACTAAAGGACCAGTAAGCAACATCATGATAAATGGAAAAAAGATTGAAGTATTTAAGAATTTCATTTAACTGGGATCCAAAATCAACGCCCATGGAAGCAGCAGTCAAGAAATCAAACAACATATTGTATTGGGAAAATCTGCTGGAAAAATCTCTTTAAATTTTAAAATGAAAAGACGTCACTTTGAGGACTAAGGTGAGCTTGACCCAAGCCATGGTATTTTCGGTGGCCTCATATGCTGGACAATGAATAAGAAATGTTTAAGAAGAATTGATTCCTTTGAATTATGGTGTTGAGGAGCAATACTGAATATACCATGGACTGCCAGAAGAATGAACAAATCTGTCTTGGGAGAAGTACAGCCAGAATGCTCCTTAGAAGTGAGGATGGTGAGGCTTCATCTCACATGCTTTGGACATGTTATCAGGCGGGATCAGTCCTTGGAGAAGGACATCATGCTTGGTAAAGCAGAGGTTCAGCAAAAAAGAGGAATACCCTCAAAGAGATGGGTGGAAACAGTGGTTACAACAATGGGCTTAAATATAACAATGATTGTGAGGATGGCACAGGACTGGGAAGTGTTTCGTTCTGTGGTAGATAGAGTTGCTATGAGTTGGAACCAACTTGAGGGCACCAAACAAGTCTTTATCAGATATATAACATCAAATCAGTGACGTATGTAATCTTCATAACTTGTTTTTTTTAGACAAGAATGAAGCAAATGTTAGAATTTTTAAAATAAAAAAAAATGTAATGAGAGAAATCTTTCTTTAACTGGAAAGTGACCTGAATCTATAAAGCCAAATTGGAGGGAAAGGAAAATTACAGGTGAGGTGACTGCCAGTCTTTTTTCTGTTTCTTGTGTGACTACAGCTTTGCAGTGAATGGAAACTGCAATAGTGAGAGCCAATTTGAGGCCATGCAGAAGTTCATCAGACAATGTTGGTTTTCTTTGACCTAAAACGCAAAAATCTGAAGTAAAGTGACTGACTTCCATTTGTTAAGAAATCAGCTGTCAGTCTTATTATTGTACATTTAAATTTAATATGTCTTTTGTCTGGTTACTTTAAAGATTTATTTTTTTCTTCTTCAGTGTTTTGTTATTATGTGCTTACGTATAGTTATCTCTATATACTCCATGGGAGAAAGAAAAGGCAGTCTGCTTCTGTAAGATTTACAGTTTTGGAAACCCTGTGGAGCAGTTCTACTCTGTCCTATAGGGTCACTATGAATAAGAATTGACTGAATGGCAGTGGGTTTTATATTCATACTATTTAGGCATTAAAGTATTTCTATCTGTGACTGGATATCTTTCATACATTTCGTAAATGTTCAACCATCAACCTGAGGAACAGACTATAATATTTTCTTTTATTCATATTTTCTCACTACAATTTTCCTTCTTTTTTGTTTTTCTGAAGATATCTTCAATTTGTCTTAATTTTTAAAGGGCATTTCACTGGATATAAAATTCTAGGTTGGCAGTTATTTTCTTATAGCTTTTCAGTAACCATGTTATTATTTTCTGGCTTCCATTGTTTTTGTTGAGATGTCAACTGTCAGTATTTTTCTTGTTCTTTGACAGTAATTTGTCTCTCTTTCTGGCTACTTTTAGGATTTTTTTCATACTCTTTATGTGCTGATCATTAAGTCATTTTCTCCTCCAAATACTCCCTTTTGCTCTCTGCTTTGTCATTCAAGAACAGAGACTCTGAAAACTTTATTTCCCCATTCCAGAAGGATCTCTGATTCTAGATTCAAACAATAATGACTATGTAGAGAATACTGAAAGGCAGAAGGAATGAGAAGGGATTTGCTGACTCACTGTTCCTGTCAACATCACCCCAGAAACACTTCATCTCGACAATGGCGTTGGTTCCATTTCTCAGTTTTATCTACAGTACCATAATAGCCTTAATGCTGTCCCGCAGAATATCTGCTATGCAGCATCTTCTCCTCATAGATATGAAACGCATCTCTCTAGAAGTCCTCATCTATATGAGATGAGACCCTCATAACACTGTGTAGTGAGCCCTTCTTAGACACCTGCTCCAATGATTGGTCCCAGCTCCAATGTTCTATATTCTAGTAAGCCTAGCCTCTTTCATTTATTTTCCCAAGCTTCTCCCAGAAGGGACTATGTGTGATTTCAATGTCCCAGTTTTACCTTTTCAGTTCTCCAATAATTGTTTAATCACTTACTTATATCATTAGTAAATATACTTTTACCCTGACTTATACATGTTGTTTTCCATAAACTTAATGTATCTAGGCATATTTTTCTTTGTATTATTCTTTTCTGGTATTTGAGGTAGCTCTTCTACTTGTTGTTTTATGTCTTTTATCATTTTTCAAAAATGCTTAACAAATATCTCTTCAAATATTCCTTTTGCCCATTCTCTCTCTGTTCTTCATCAAGGACTTTAATTCCATAATTCTTAGCTCTGCTTTTACCATGTCTCAAAGTTCTCTTTCAGTCTTTTCTCTATTTTTCATTTTTGTGTCCTCTTTATTCATTAATCTTGATATTTTCCTGAGACCTATTTGCAATTTAGAAATTATCTGTTGACCTATGTTGAATCTGCTCTTAATTTTATCCACTGAGTTCTTATTATCAGTTACTATAATATTAGCTATAGATTTTTTTGTTTCCTTTTTACTGTCTTGAACTAAAACGCTAATGCTTTCCTTTTAATTTAAATTTTAGAAGTAAGTCAAGGTCAATGTTCACTCATGTTACTGACTCCAATACACATTAAATGTTCACCCACAGGGATATTTAGAAGGTCCTGCTTAATGCCACAATTGTGAAGAAGAGTCTTAGATTTGTTTCAAAAGAAAAGTGCTCTTATGTATTATGTTAATGATATCCTCCTGGTATTACGGGAAGACTGACCTAAGATTCAATTGTTCTAGTGGTCCATTTCTTCAAAGGAATTTTGTTTCATTTACTCTAGCATTAAATTGGATTGTATACCTGCTAAGACAATTTCTTATTTTTTTCCACTCTTTCACAATTTTTTTTCTGATAAGTTTAGGAATTGACACTATTTTTTTTTATTGTGCTTTAGATGAAGGTTTATAGAGAAAAATATTTTCTCATTAAACAATTAATACACCTATTATTTTGTAACATTGGTTGCCAATGCCACATGTCAACTCTCTCACCTTCTTGACCTTGGGTTCCCCATTATCAACTTTCCTGGCCCCTCCTGCCTTCTCATCCTTGCCGCTGGGCTAGTGTGCCCCTTTAGTCTCATTTTGCTTTATGTGCTTGTCTAATCTTTGGCTGAATGGTGAATCTCAGGAGTGACTTTAGTACTCAGTTAAAAGGGAGTCCAGGGGCCATACTCTCAGGTTTTCTCCAGTCTCTGTCAGGCCAGTAAGTCTGGTCTTTTTTTGTAAGTTAGGATTTTGTCCTACATTTTTCTCCACACTGTCTGGAACCCTTTACTGTGATCCCTGTAAGAGCAGTTGGTGGTGGTAGCTGGGCACCACCGAGTTGTGCTGGACTCAGTCTGGTGGAGGCCATGATAGGTGTGGTCCATTAGTCTTTTGGACTAATCTTTCGTTTGTGTCTTTGATTTTCTTCATTCTCCCTTGCTCTAAATGGAGTGGGACCAGTGAAGTATCTTAGATGGCCTAACACAGGCTTTTAAGTCCCCAGACACTACTCATCAAAGCAAAATGTAGAACATATTCTTTATAAACTATGTTATACCAGTTGATCTAGATGTTCCCCGAGACCATGGTCCCCAGCCCTCAACCCAGTAATTTGGTCCCTCCGGGAGTTTGGATGTGTCTATGAAGCTTCCATGACCTTGCCTTGGTCAAGTTGTGCTGATTTCCCCAGTATTGTGTACTGTCTTACTCTTCACCAAAGTTACCACTTGTCTGTCATTTAGTTATGATTTATTCTCCCCTGCATAATAATCTTCAAAGATTGTTTCTTTCTGTGTGTAAACCTTTTCATGAGTTTTAATAATAGTGGTCTCATTACAGTATTTTTGACATTAATTTTTTTAAGATGACATATTGATCAAAATTGTATTCAACTTATAATTTAATCAATATTCTCCATGATTCACTTTATATATGGTGCCTTTTATTACCTTTGTAAAATTTTATACTTTTCTTTGTGTGTTTTAGGGACTTTTCTGGTTAGATTCATATTTAGTTATTTTATAGTTTTTGCTACTACTGTGTAAAGCTATTTTTTCTTAACATATTTGAGTTAACTGTGGAATATATGAACTGTTTATTTTGTTCATATTTTCTTAGCAAAATAGAAATTTTGGATATTAATATTAAATTAAATAGTTTTTCTGTTAATTTACTTAGAAATCATAAACAGAAAATCAATGTATCATATTACGATAAAATAAAAGTTATCTCCTCAAATATGTATGCTTTCTTTTCTTTTTCTTTTTTCTCTTCCTATTCATGTTCATTTTTCTTATATCATAAACAGAAAATCAATTTATCAGATAATAATAAAATTATTTATTTAAATATGTATGCTTTTGCTGTTTCTGCTGATTTTTTTTATCTTCATCTTTCTCTTCACTTTTTTGACTAGGCATTTCTACAAAATATTGAAAAAAACATAGTGTTAGTAGATCTCTCTCTCTTGTTGAGTCTAATGGACTACCTCAACTAAAGAGGAAACAGGCTTTGTGAGGCCGAATATGAACACGCTCATGTGTTCCACTAGTTCACTTGTTGTATGCCATCGAGTCGATTCCAATTCACAGGGACCCTATAGGACAGAGTAGAATTGCCCCATAGGGTTTCCAAGGTGGATTTGAACTGCTGACCTTTTAGTTAGCAGCCTGAGCTCTTAACCACTTCGCCACCACGGCTCCAGTAGTTCACTACAGTTTGCTAAATCATACTTAGTAAGTCCCCGGCATGTAGCCACTATGGTCCACCACCAGTATAAAACCTATGCCCTCCCACTGTAGGGCACAGAGATCTATTTTGGTCCTGTGTCTGCCCAGGACTAGCCCCTTATGTAAGTCTCCCTAATAAACTCCTTTGCTGACACCCTAGCATTATGTCCTCTTTCTTTGGTCTCTCAGCATCCTCCATTTTTGGAGGCAAATTTCTCATTACTGGTCTGTACCTGGACAATTCATTAGCCAGTAAGGAGACGGAGGAAATGGCAAGTGGGAATGAGGCTCTGTGGGGTTAGCCAGTAACTTTTATGATTTTTCTTATTTTTGCCTTAAGTTTTATTTTTTGGCTGGAATGAATCTTTTCCTTTAGTTTACTTTTATATTCAACATATAAATAACTTTGATAAATCGTTTCTCAATTGAGAGAAAAAAATGTAAACCAGATTAACCACTAATTATCATAATTTAATCCCATGCTCTACTATAAATCTTAAATCTTTCTTCACACTATCCACTAGGTACCTTCTTTGCTGTTATTTTCCCCTATGACCCACATTTAATATACACATTAAACAAGGTTCCAGGTTGTTCTCTAGCTATGCATTCTCAAAGTGTGGTCCACTGGTTAGTAATAGTAGGCTATTTTGTTTTTTCTTTTCTTTTCTTTTTTTTTTAATGTGCATATTTACTGACCACACCACTTCTCCCTAGATACAAGCTTCTCAGGATAGGGACTGAAAAATCTACATATAAACAACTTCTCAGGTGATAATCAGGCACTTTGTTTAATAAGAACTCCTGAAATCTAATTAAACATTTGAAACAAAATATATCATTTAAAACCATTGGAGTTTTAGAGTTTACAAAACATTTTCACATATGCTAGTTTATGCAGTTTTCAGTGAATCCCCTTGAGTTATATGCTACTGATAGTCTCATTAAGAGGAGAAAACAGAGGGCAACATGGGTTAGTAAATGTGTCTAAGACGTCTCATTATAAAACTGTGAAATGGAAGTTTAAATATTCTTTTTTATTGTACTTTAGATAAAAGTTTACAGAACAAATAGTTTCTCATTAAACAGTCAGTACACATATTGCTTTATGACGTTAGTTAACAACCCCACGACACATCAACAGTCTCCCTTCTTGACCTTGGAAGACCTTTTTGTTGGTGAAAATATACATAGCCAAAGAAACACCATTTCAAAAGTTTCTACATGTACACTTCAGTGACATTGATTACATTCTTCCAGTTGTGCTGTTATTGTCACTATCCTTTTCCAAACTATTCCATCACCATTATCTTCAACTCACTGCCCCCTAGGTTTCCCATCAAAACTTTTGACTTGCTGTTGTCAATTTGATCTCACTTAGATAATTCTTTTCTTTTCTTGTACCTTACATGAAGGTTTGCAGAATAATTTCTCATTAAACAGTTAGTACACATATTGCCCTCTGACAATGGTTAACAACCCCACAACATGTCAACACTGACCCTTCTCACTCTTCGGTTCCCTATCACCAACTTTCCTGTCCCCTTTTGCCTTCTAATCCTTGTCCCTGGACTGCTGTGCCTCATTAGTCCCATTTTGTTTTATGAGGCTGTCCAATCCCCAGCTGAACGGTGAACATCGGGAGTGACTTCACCACTGAGCTAAAGGGTGTCTGGGGGCCATACTCTCACGGTCTCCAGTCTGTCAGGACAGTAAATCTTGTCTGTTTTTTCTGAGTTAGAATTCTGTTCTACATCCTTTTCCAGCTCTGTCCAGGACCCTCTATTGTGATCCCGGTGAGCAGTCCATGGTGGTAGCCGGGCACCATCTAGCTGTACTGGACTCAGTCTGGTGGAGGCCTTGGTAGCTGTGGTCCATTAATCCTTTGGACTAATTTTTTCCTTGTATTTTGTTCTGTTCATTCTCCCTTGCTCCCGAAGGGGTGAGACCAGTGGAATATCTTAGATGGCTGCTCTCGGGCTTTTAAGACCCCAGATGCTACTCACCAAGGTAGAATGTAGAACATTGTCTTTATAAACTGTGTTATGCCAATTGAGCTAGATGTTCCTGGAAACCATGGTCCCCACAGCCGTCCACCCAGCAATTCAGTCCCTCAGGGAGCTTGGATGTGTCTATGGAGCTTCGATGACCTTTCCTTGTATAAGTAGTGCTGGCTTCCCAGTAATGTGTACTATCTTACCTTCATGAAAGTTACCACTTATCTATTGTCTATTTATTTCCCCCACCCTTCCCTCCCTCATAACCAACAAAGATTGTTTCTTTTTGTGTGTAAACTTTTACATTAATTTTTACAGTAGAGGTCTCATACAATATTTGTCCTTTTGTGATTGACTTATTTCACTCAGCATAATGCCCTCCAGTTTCATCCATGTTATGAGATGCTTCACAGATTCATCATTGTTCTTTATCTTTGCATAATGCTCCGTTGTGTGTATGTACCATAGTTTGTTTATCCATTTACCTGGTGATGGGCATCTAGGTTTTTTCCATCTTTTTGCTATTGTAAACAGCGCTGCAATGAATATGAGTGTGCATATGTCTATTTTGTGAAGGCTCTTATTTCTCTAGGATATATTCCTAGGAATGGGATTGCATTTTGTAGTGCTTCTTTTTTTGTGGTGCTGACACTTTTTTTGTTCCTCTTAGTCTCCTGTGCTGACTTCCTTTGGTTTGTGGATATTTTTTTTTAATTTATTTTGTTTTTGTAAGTTTTATTTTTACTGAGACTTTATGTTTTTCTTCTTTATTTTCATGAGTAGGTTTGTTAACTTTCTTTGTGATTACCTGGAAATTTACCCTTATCTTCCTAGATTTGAATCAGTCTATTATTACTTGGTATCACCTTGCCTTCTACTCCATTAAAAGGTTCTATACTACACCGTTTATTCCCTCTTTTATTGTTCTGATGCTGTTGTCATTTACAGATTAACTTCTCTTGTTCTCTTTTGTAATTCTTTTGGTTTTCATGGTCCTTAAGAGTTCATATCTTAGGTTGGTATCTGGCTAGTTCAATCCTGTGTCCTATATTCAGCTGTGGTCTGATGCTGTTTGTTCTCAGATCTAAGGACTCCCTTTAATAAGTCTTGTAAGTTTGGTTTGGTTTTTACGTAGTTCCTTAATTTCTGTTTATCTGGAAATGACCTAATTTCACCATCATATCTGAATGAGAGTTTTGCTGGATATATTATTCTTGGCTGGCAATTTTTTCTTTCAAGGTTTTATATGTGTCATCCCATTGCCTCCTTGCCTGCATGGTTTCTGGTGAATAATCTGAGCTTAGTCTTATTGTTTCTCCTCTGTATGTGAATTTTTGTTTTTCTCGAGCTGCTCTCAGGATTCTTTGTCTTTGGTTTTATCAAGTGTGATTATAATATGCCTAGCTGATTTTCCTTTGGGATCTATCCTATATGGGGTTCATTGAGCTTCTTGGATGATCAGCTTTTCATCTGTCATGATATTGGGGAAGTTTTCTGTCAGCAATTCTTCAATGATCCTCACTGTGTTTTCTGTTTTCTCCCCCTGTTCTGGAAATCTGATCACTGGCAGATTTTTGCTTTTGATTGTATCCCACATAATTCTCAGAGTTTCATCATTTTCCTTCATTCTTTTCTCTGATTTTTCCTCAGAGTTGTATCCAAGTGTTTGTCTTCAATTTCGCTGATCCTATATTCCATCATTTCAAACCTGCTGCTCAGCCCTTGTATGACACTATCCATTTCTGAAATCTTGTTGTCTATCTTTTGGATTTGTAGTTGTTGTTTTTGTATGATTTTTAGTCATGAATTATTTTAGCGTTTTGTTCCTGTATTATTTATTTGAATTTCTCTATTTTTTGTTGTATTTTCCATGAATTTGTCTGCCTTTTCCGTGAATTTGTCTTTTTTTTCTCTATTTTTTTGTGCTTTTTGCTTCAACTCATGGATAATTCTGAATACTAGAGATTTGAATTTCCTGTCAGTTAGGTCTAGTGCATTTTCTTCTACTGGAAGATCATCAGGTGTCTTATTCTGGACACCTACTAGAACCATCTTGTCCTGTTTTTATAAATTTTTTGATATTTTCTGTTGTCTTTGGGGCATTCAGTGGTTATTTTCCTAGTTTATTGATTGTAGACTTGTTTGTTTCATCTTGCTTTTTTGTTTTCTTTGGTATGTCTGAGGAGGCGAGCGGTGCATTCTTTGTTGTTTGCCCATCCTTTGGCACTTTACTTTTCAGCTCCTTCTCTAATGGGCAAGGTTAATCACTCAGGTATGGTACAGCAGGGCAGGTCCATCTGAAGGGTAGTCACTGGGATAGGTTGTTTGTGGCATGTACCAGGGCTGAGAGTGTGGACCAGGAATCAGTGCAGGGAAGGTTCCAGTAGGCCGTGCCTGTGCTGCTTGGGAGTGTAATGTTCAGTGCACGGTGCAGGTAGGCAGGAAGGAGGGGGTAGATTGGATCTAAGATGGGTATGGGAAAGATGAGAGAGAGGAGAGAGGAACAGGATCCAAAAACATACACACAAACAAAAAAGATTGCTTAGGGAGCTTGCTGTTGGAGTGGAGAGATGAGAGACTGAGAAATGAGGAAAAACAAAAATGAAAAAAAAAAGAAAAAGGGTAAAATAAAAAAATGAATAAATCAAGAAACTGGAAATGAAGAAAGACGAAAGGGGAATAAGAGAGAGAAGAGAACAAACAAAGAAATGAAAAAAAAAAGCAAGAAAAAAGAAATGCCCCCAGGGATGTCCCTGTGCATCTATGCAGAAGAAGGGAGTAGCTTCCAAGCCGCACAGAACTGCCAGGCTAGGAGGGGCTCCTAAGCCAAGAAAAGAAAAAGAAAACAAACAAACAAATCAAAACAACAAATCAGAGCAAACAAACAAACAGAAAATCCCAGGGGTCCCACCAGCATGGCAGCACGGGCCGGGAAGCAGTTTCACCATTGAGCAGTGTTTCCCAGCCTTTCATGAAGAAGCAAAGATGGTGCATGGAGTCAGGTATTTGAGAGAAAGGAGGGGGAGGTGGTGAGAGGTAAGGAAGAAATGTAAAGAAGTGGAAAAAAGCAACAGCAGCAGCTAACAAAAGGCACTCAGGGAGCTAGCCAGTGTGGGCAGGTGGAATCCAAGTGACACCAGGGTGAAGCTTGTGCTTCCCGGCCAAGAGACTGTGGCTGCAGGAAGGAGAGGAGGCTAAGTGGGGGTGAAGGAGAGTAGGGGATGGGAAAGACTATATTGCTGGTTACCCGTTGTTCTGATTCCTGCTGGAAGCTCCATGAAGCTGCTTTCTCATACCCCCTGTTTGCTGATGTCTGATAGGAGTCCAAGATGGTGGATCCATGCTGCAGTAGCTGATAGGGGACCTCTGCATGTTTCCCTCTTCACTCTCTTTTCTCAGTCAGTTTCTTATTCCATTTGGTGCTTAGGGTTTCGGGATTAATGTGTGACTCTGTTTGACTTAGTTTTTCTGATCTTTGCTGCAGAGGGACAGAGTGGTGCTTCTGTCTATAGCGTCATGGTGCCCAGAAGTCTCTAAATATTCTTTAAAGGAAAAGTGTTTCCTCTTTTGACTATGAAATAGTAAAGAAGTTTGATAATCAAATAAAATAAAGTGAAAATATTTTACTATTGCATAATTATCATCAACATCATCATCAACATCATCACTGATATGGATTAAATATTTACATTGTGCCAAGCACTGTGGTAAGGCTATTATATGCATTCTTCTTATAAAATGGATATTATCACATTTTAAGATAAGGAGAGTGACCATTGGAAAAGAAAAACAGAAGATTATCTAAGAATACGCATATAGTAAATGGCAGAGGTAGGATTTGAACTCTGGTGTATTTGATTCTATAATTCTTGTTCTTTTATGTTTAAACTATACAGAGTCCTAAATAAATAACAATTGTAAAAATAAAATAAAAAAATAGAAAAAATTCCTTTGCTGTTGAGTCAATTCTGACTCATAGCCACCCTATAAGACAGAATAGAACTACCCATAGGGCTTCCAAGGCTGTAAATCTTTATGTAAGCAGACTACCACATATTTCTCCCATGGAGCAGACAGTGGGTTCAAACTGGTGACCTTTCATTAGCAGTAGAGTGCTTAACCACTGCACCACCTGGGCTCCTTAAAATATAATTACAGTATAACAATTTCATAATCATTTTTGATATGAGAGTTAACCAAAAAACTATCAATTTAGAGATAAAGAAATTCAAGTCAAAGTGGGGGAGGAGATAAACCAGTTTAATTACCAAAGAAATAAATGTATTTTAAACATGAGCTGACAATTTAAGACATCTTGAAACATTTTAACAAGTACAAAGCCACAAAATCTACTATTTTAATTTTTCTAAGTTTTGTGAGTATATGTGTTTGTGTATGGTCTTAATTTTCAAATGTGAAATTATCTATCACATTTGAAAGTAGTGTTTCTGCCAGGTGAATATTTTACCCATTTCATATATGAGAATACTACAAGATACTAAATGAATTGCTACTTCATGCGTTCCATACCATCAAAAATAGATATTTGCTCCTAAAATCAAAATATATGAAAACAGAATAGCAACTAACCAATAAGATTGAGTAGAAGAATTCCAGAAAATTTAAACATGGATCCAGATATAATCCACTGTCTTGATTGGGTTGTTTCAAAAATAAAATCTGGGGCAGGAAAAGGGAACTAAAAGAAAACCCTATAGCGATTCATTGTCCATAAAGACTTAAATTTTGAAAAGATACCAGATACTTCTCAAATAAGGTCTTGATTTTTCTTTATCTGTGCCCATAGAAATGTTGTTTTCCAATTAATATTTTTTGCTCTTTTCAGAATATTAGAGATAAAATCCTTATATATTACTTCATCAAAATTAATTACATGAATACCTGCATTGACTATAAACGACCATAATGTTCCATAATGTTTACTGCATTGCTCAACTCTTCTTATGGATATCAGTTCTTGTAATATAACAAACTTTAAAATTCCAAAAATTAACATGGGATAGCAGAATTGTTTATTTTGTGTGTGCCTAAGATTTCAGATAAAATCATGGAATTAACTTTTAATATATGCTAAAAGTTATTTATAGGTCACCTATCATTAGCCTATTATGATTTATATATTGAGGAGATACATTATATATAAATATAAAGTATACATACATTCTTATATGTTTGAATTAAAAAAAATATTATATATGGCTGTATAATTTAAATGTTCTGTTTGTTTGGCACCAGAAAAAGAGCCTGAGAGAATCTTCTATAGCTAAATATTAGACAGAAGGCTTCTGAAAAATCCAGGGATTGCTGTCGGAAAGCAATTAAGCTGAAGAAATTACATTAGCGGAGAGCAGATGCCATATCCCAGTCATTCCCTTATTTCTCATGCAGTTGGGGTTCACTGGTCTTTTATTTTCTAATAAAGAAAACACTGACAAACACCTGTCTCTTTTGTAGTCAGATAAAGTTGTTTATGTGTGAGGGGTAAATACAACACCGTGAACAATATGGCGCTGCCCTTCATATTTTAGGTTTATTTCTCATTAAAGTAAAAAGAAAATCAAGGAGTTTGGAAAGTTTATCCAACTTCAGATTTAACTTCCCTGACATCCTTATACAATTTTTAGGTGTTCTTTTTTATTCCAAGATCATTCCAATGTGACACATGCTTTGGCAACTAACATTGTTTAATAGTAACAACTAATTTTTCCAGTCTGTTTGTGCTATCCTGTCAAGAAAGCAAGCTGTGTACATGTAAGTGTTTTGTTTTATTCCTTCAATTTTCTCTTTGATGAAATCATAATATGAGAAAAACAATAGGTATAATTAGTCAGAACTATGTTTTAAATTCTTACAAAATCATATTTTTATAAAACAATAATATTTGTATGGATAAGATGACTTATACAATAAATCATGGAGATTAAAATTCAAGTAAATTTTTAAATTTCAAATTTTATCATCAGCAGGGCCCTGAATTTGTTTTGATTACCATGCCATATTTTTTATTTTCAGATTTTCTTTCTCATACTTTCTTTATAAAAATGTGTAGATGACTTTATCTCCTGTTTGAGACTCTATTTATTTATTTATTTTTTACTGTACTTTAGGTGGAGGTTTACAGAATAGTTTCTTATTAAACAATCAGTACACATATTGTTTTATGACATTGGTTAACAACCCCACGACATGTCAACACTCTCCCTTCTTGACCTTTTTTTTTTTTTGGTGAAAATATACATAACCAAAGATACACCATTTCAAAAATTTCTACATGCACAATTCAGTGACATTGATTACATTCTTCCAGTTGTGCTGCTATTCTCACTTTAGATGAAGTTTTACAGTAATATTTTCTCATTACAGAGTTAGTACACATGTTGCCCTGTGACAATGGTTAACAACCCCACTACATATCAACACTGTCCTTGCTCAACCGTGGGTTCTCTATCATCAGCTTTCCTGTCCCCTTCTGCCTTCTAGTCCTTGTCCTTGGACTGCTGTGCCTCATTAGTCTCGTTTTGTTATATGGGGCTGTTCAATCCCCTGCTGAACGGTGAACCTCATAAGTGACTTCGCCATGGAGCTAAAAGGGTGTCTGGGGGCCATACTCTCGGGGTTTCTCCAGTCTCCTTCAGGCCAGTAAATCTGGTCTTTTTTGGTTGTATTAGAATTTTGTTCTACGTCCTTCTCCAGCTCTGTCCAGAACCCTCTGTTGTGATCCCAGTCAGAACAGTCAGTGGTGGTAGCTGGGCACCATCTAGATGTACTGAACTCAGTCTAGTGGAGGCCTTGGTAGCTGTGGTCCATTAGTCCTTTGGACTAATCTTTTCCTTGTATCCTGTTCTCTTCATTCTCCCTTGCTCCCGAAGAGGTGAGACCAGTGGAGTATCTTTAGATGGCTGATCACAGGCTTTTAAGACCCCAGATGCTACTCACCAAGGTAGAATGTAGAACATTGTCTTTATAAACTGTGTTATACTAATTGAGCTAGATGTTCCCCGAGACCATGGTCCCCACAGACCTCTGCCCAGCAATTCAGTCCCTCAGGGAGTTTGGATGTGTCTATGGAGCACTTCCATGACCTTTCCTTGTACAAGTTGTGCTGGCTTCCCCAGTATTGTGTACTGTCTCCTGTTTGAGACTTTAAAAATGCCTTTCCATTTTTCAATTTAAGGAGACATTTCACCATATGATCTGTTTAGCCTGATATACCGTCCTGCACATTATGTAATAATGGTAGCTGTGGAAGACCATTCATACATATAGTTAAGGTTATGCCAGTATTTTTGTGAATACTGACTCCTTCTCAAAGCCAGAAATTTATCAATGAGCAGTCAATTTGTCTTAAACCTACAACCTGGCATACATGAACTATTTATCATTGCATGTATTACCCAAGACACCACTTTAGTTAAAAAATGTGATTGTTTTATTCAAATCATCTCTTTTGGGAAGTTGAAATGAGGTAAGCATATATGTTAATTATTTATGGTGTCACAATTAAAAGCAATGATATTCTCTCAAATTAAAACAGAATTAAGCATAAAATGTTTTTCAAGAGCCTTACCATTTGTGTACATATTCAATGCAGCAATCCAGAAGGCAGATTCCAACATTGATGAGTCAGTAGTAACATCTTGCATACAAAGATAAGCATATTTTATTTTTGTGTATATTTAATTTCTAGTGGAGTTATTCTTCCCACTGCATTACTAAATTTGCCACTCTTGTTGGATTTTGTTTTTAATCATGCTCATGTGATTTAAGTTATAAACACATACCATCTAAAAATGTTGTACCTAGTGAGAAAAACTCAGCATAACGCTTTTGAAAATATTGTATTCAGTCAACAGCCTCACTCTAAGTATCCAGGCTTCAATTATATTTCCTCTAGTGTCTGTTACTCAGATATGCATTCCTCACTATGCCTGCAAAACAATATATTCAACCTGCCACCTGGAAGAGCTCCATCACCCTGTCCACCACTCCTACCTGTTCTTTAGGGACTGCCTTTCTTAAGAAGTTGGATAGATCTATGAATTACAATTATTCACATGTCCATTTGTTTATTGATCATGTATATAATAAGAAGCCCTGGTGGCACAGTGGTTGAAACTCTTGGCTGCTAACTGAAAGGTCAGCAGTTTTAACCCACCATCTGCTCTGGGGAATAAAAATGTGGCAGTCTGTTCCCATAAAGATTACAACCTTGGGAACCCTATGAGGCAGTTATACTCTATTCTACAGTGTCACTATGAGTAGGATTTGACCCGAAGGTAGTGGGTTTATATGCAAGACCATTTTCTAGGCACTGGAGTCCCTCAAAGATCATATGTTCTGTTGTTTGGGAGGGAGAGGAAAAAAAAAAATATAAATAATATTTCATATAAAATATTATCTTCTTTAACTTTATTAAATACAATGATAATTAAAACACAAATTAGTATTGCCCAACTTAAATACAAATACAATGTCCTGTTCCAATTAGAGAAGTAGAATTATTGTATCCATGTAGTAAGATATGCTCAGGTATTATTATAATTTCTAATTATTTGATTTATTTTTCTCCATGGTACTTCCTGCATTATATTTACGCATGTCAACGGTTTGAGTGTCTTGAGCTTAACCCAGATCCTCATAACATACATCCAAGGAAACAAGCCAGGTTTCCCTGAAGATTTAGAATATACACCAATAATTTCTTGAAATTCAAAAATTAATATCTCCAGTTTTTACTACTCTCAAGTATTCCACAGGTTTATAACAGGCAGTTATTTATAAGCTTGAATAAATAGAATATTTTTGAATAAAATTGGTATGTACAAGAGTGAATAATTAATCCCATTGACCTTCCAGTTACATTACATGCATATTTATGTCTACTGGAGAAAAAACATATTTATTAATTTCATTATTATTTGTGTGTGTTTGTGCGTATGTGTGTGTGTCAGTGTATGTGTGTGTGTCAGTGTATGTGTGTGTGTCAGTGTATGTGTGAAAGAGAATGGCACAAAGAATCCAACTGCTAGTGGACAAAGGCAAAAACAATAAAAAATATTTTAAGCAATCAGTGGTCCTTTGACAGAAAATAGGGACTTACAAAAATTAAGGTAAAACAGATCAAAGAACTCAGTGGTGGATAGGATTAGTTCACAATGTAGTTAGTAAGAAAAATAAAAATTAGTATACAAAACTTACTTTTTATTATGAAAATAGTCAAGTGAGAAATAGCATTCTTATGAAAGTTGAAAGGGTAGCTAAGTGTAGGGTGAGAATACACAGAAGAAACACAGAAGCAGAGATGGAAACATGGTCAGCGGCAAAATCAGAAGCATATGCAAGAAAAAAAAAAGCATATGCAGAGTTTTCCTATAATAACCATATTTAAAAAGAGGCATGAGTAGCTGCTGATTGTTTGGAAAATGTTCAGAAACATTCTTCTTTACGTAATGAATCCCTCTAACAGTAAAAGTAGTAATCGTAATAGTAAGTATTATAACAACACTAATGACAACATCTTTTTGTTTTTTTTAATTATAATTTAGATGAAGGGTTACAGAACAGACTAGCTTGTCATTAAACAGTTAGTACACATATTGTGATATGATATTGGTTAACAACCCCATGATATGTCAATACTGTTATTCCTTCTCAACCATGGGTTCCCTGTTACCAGCTTTCCTGTCTCCTCCTGACTTCTAGTCCTTGCCTCTGAGCTGGTATGCCCCTTTAGTGTCTTTTTTTCCTATGGGCCTGTCTAATCTTTGGCTAAAAGGTGAATCTCAGGAGTGACTTCATTACTGAGATAAAAGGGTGTCCAGGGCCCATACTCTCGAGGTTTCTCCAGTCTTTGTCAGGCCAGTAAGTCTGGTCTTTTTTTGAGTTAGAATTTTGTTCTACGTTTTTCTCCAGCTCTGTCTGGGACCCTCTACTGTGATCCCTGACAGAGAAGTCAGTGGTGGTAATTGGGCACCATCTAGTTGTACTAAACTCAGTCTGGTGGAGGCCGTGGTAGTTGTGCTCTGTTAGTCCTTGGGACATATCTTTCCCTTGTGTCTTTAGTTTTCTTCATTTTCCCTTGCTCTTGAAGGGGTGAGACCAGTGGAGTATCTTAGGTGGCCGCTCACAGGCTTTTAATACCCCAGACGCTACTCACCAAAATAGAATGTAGAACATTTTCTTTATAAACTGTGTTGTACCAATTGAGCTAGACCAAGACCATGGTCCCCACAGCCCTCAGATCAGTAATTCAGTCCCTAAGGAAGTTTGGTTTTGTCCATGGAGCTTCCACGACCTTACCCTGAACAAGTTGTGTTGGCTTCCCCAGTATTGTGTACTGTCTTACCCTTCACCAAAGTTACCACTTGTCTATTGTCTATTTAGCGTTTCCCCCACCACCACCATCACTCCCATCCCTAGTAAACATCAAAGATTGTTTCTTTTGTGCATGTAAAACTTTTCATGAGTTTTTATAGTAGTGGTCTCATATAATATTTGTCCTTTTGTGATTGACTTATTTCACTCAGCATAATACCCTCCAGATTCATCCATGTTGTGAGATGCTTTGCAGATTTATCATTGTTCTTTATCACTGAATAGTATTCCATTGTGTGTATGTACCATAGTTTGTTTATCCATTCATCTGTTGATGGGCATCTAGGTTGTTTCCATCTTTTTGGTATTGTGAATAATGCTACAATGAACTTGGGTGTGCATATGCCTATTAGTGTGATGACTCTTATTTCTCTAGGATATATTCCTAGGAGTGGGATTGCTGGATCATATGGTATTTCTATTTCTAGATTTCTAAGGAAGTGCCATATCATTTTCCAAAATTACTGTAACATTTTGCATTCCCACCAGCAGTGCATAAGAGTTCCAATGTCCCCACAGCCTCTACAACAATTGTTATTTTCTGTTTTTTTGATTCGTGTCAGTAATGCTGGGGTGAAGTGGTACCTCATTGAGGTTTTGATTTGCATTTCTCTAATGGCTAGTGATTGGGAGCATTTCCTCATTAGTCTGTTAGCCACTTTAATGTCTTCTTTGGTTTAGTGTCTGCTCCTTTCCTTTGCACATTTTTAAATCGGATTTTTTTTTGTTGTAGAGGTGTTGGATTTTCCTGTACATTTTAGAGATTAGATGTTTGTCTCATTTGTAACAGCCAAACATTTTTTCCCAGTCTGTAGGTTCTCTTTTTACGCTTTTGATGAAGTCTTTTGATGAGCATAAGTGTTTAATTTTTAGAAGATTCCAGTTATCTAGCTTATGTTCTGGAATTTTTTTTTTTTTAATATTTTGTTGTACTTCAGGTGAAGGCTTACAGAACAGATAGTTTCTCATGTAACAGTAACACACATGCTGTTTTATGACATTGGTTAACA
>NW_004444085.1:1512080-1535607 GCF_000243295.1 Trichechus manatus latirostris
TGCTGAATTCTATTGGCTAGAATTTTGTTAAGAATTTTTGCATCTATATTCATGAGAGATATTGGTCTGTAATTTTCTCTTTTTGTGGCATCTTTGCCTGGTTTTGGTATCAGGGTTATGCTGGCCTCAGAGAATGAATTTGGAAGTATCCCTTTCTTTTCTGTGTTCTGAAATAGTTTTAGTAGTAGTGTAAGTTCTTTTCTGAATGTTTGGCAGAATTCTCCAGTGAAGGCATTGGGCCAGGGCTTTTTGTTGTTGTTCTCAGGTTTTTTATTAACTTTTCAATCTCTTTTGTTGTTATGGGTCTCTTCAGACGTTCAACATCAATTTGTGATAGTTTAGGTAGATAGAGTGTTTCTAGAAATCTATCCATTTCCTCTAGATGTTCAAATTTGTTGGAGTATAATTTTTCATAATAGTCTGTTATGAACCTTTTTATTTCAGTTGGGTCTGTTGTAATGACCCCCATTTCATTTTTTATTTGGGTTATTTGCATCCCTCCTGTTTTTCTTTTGTTGGTTTTATGAGTGGTTTGTCGATTTTTTTTTGATGCTTTCAGAGAACCAACTTTTTGTTTTGTTGATTCTTTCTATTGTTTTTCTATTCTCCATTTCATTTATTTCTTCTCTGTTCTTTATAATTAATTTCCTTCCTTCTGGTGGTTGTAGGCTTCTTTTGCTGTTCTCTTTCTATTTGTTCCATTTGTTTAGCTAATGTCTTGATTTTGTCCCTTTCTTCTTTTTTGATGTGTGCATCTATTGCTATAAATTTACCTTCGAGCACTGCCTTTGCGTTGTGCCAAATGTTTTGGTATGATGTGTTTTCATTTTCTTTTATTCTAGGAATTTTTTGATTCCATCTTTGATTTCTTCTATTACCCCGTGGTTTTTAAGCAGAGTGTTATTTAATTTACATGTAATTGATTTTTTCCCTTCCTTTTTCTGTTGTTACTTTCTACTTTGATGATGTTGTGAGCAGAGAAGATACTTTGTATTATCTCAACGTTTTGGATTTTGTTGAAGGTTGCTTTCTGACTAAGATGTGGTATCTCTTCTGTATCTCTTCTGGAGAACATTCCATGTGCACTGGAAAAGCATGTGTACTTTACAGCTGTTTGGTGGAGTGTTCTATATGTGTCTGTGAGTTCAAGTTGGTTGATTGGGGCCTTTAGATCTTCTGTATCTTTGTCAAGTTTCTTTCTGGATGTTCTGTCTTTTACTGAGAGTCGTGTGTTGAAGTCTCCTAGTATTGTAGTGAAACTGTCAATTTGTCTTTTCATTGCTGTTAAAGTTTGTTTTATGTATTTTGGAGCCCTGTCATTGGGTGCGTAGATATTTATTATGGTTATGTCTTCTTGATGGATTGTCCCTTTAATCATGATATAGTGCTGTTCTTTGTCTTTTATGGTGATTTTTTTTTAAGTCTATTTTATCTAAGGTTAGTATTGCCACTCCTTCTCTTTTTTGGTAGCTGTTTGCTTGATATATTTTTTCCATCTTTTGATTTTTAATAAATTTATGTCTTTGTTTCTAAGGTATGTCTCTTATAGACAGCATATTGATGGATTCTGTTTTTTCAGCCATCCTGTCAGTCTCTGTCTCTTTATGGGTGCATTTAGGCCATTTACCTTCAGTGTAATTATTGATAGGTGTGAGTTTATTGTTGTCATTTTGTAGTGTTATTTTTTGTGGTGCTAATATTTTCTTGGTTCCTCTTACTCTCGTTTGCTGAATTCTTTTTATTTGTGGATTTTTTGTTTTTATTTCTTTCTCTTTTTTTGTTGATTTTGTTTTTACTGAGAATTTATATTTTTCTTCTTTATTTTGATGAGCAGGCTTGTTAATTTTCTCTGTGGTTATCTTAACTTCCTAGGTATGAACCAGTATATTATTACTTGGTATCACCTTGCCTTCCTCTCCATTAGAAACTTTTATACCTACACCATTTATTCCCTCTTTTATTGTTCTGATGTTGTTGTCATTTACAGATTAACCTCCCTGGTTCCCCTTTGTAAGTCTTTTGTTTTTGAACAGTCCTTGAGAGTTCATTTCCTAGGTTGGTATCTGGCTGGTGTGATCTTACATCCTACATTCAGGCTGTCATCTGATGTTGTTTGTTCCCAGACCAAAGGACTCCCTTTATTAATTTTTGTAAGTTTGATTTCATTTTTACATATTCCTTAATTTCTGCTTATCTGGAAATTTCCTAATTTCACCATCATATTAGATCCAGAGTTTTTCAGAATATATTACTCTTTGTTGGCAATCTTTTTTTTCTTCCAAGGTTTTATATATGTTACCTCATTGCCTTCTTGCCTGCATGGCTTCTGCCAAGTAATCAGTGCTTAGTCTTATAGTGTCCCTTCTGTATATGACTTTTCATTTTCTTGAACTGCTGTCAGGATTCTTTGTCTTTGGTTTTAGTGAGTGTGATTATCATATGTCTTGGTGATTTTCTTTTGGTGTCTATTCTATATAGGGTTCGTTGAGCTTCTTGGATGATCAGCTATCATCTTTCATGATATTTGGGAAGTTTTCTTTCAGCTATTTTTCAGTGATTCTCTCTGTGTTTTCCATTTCCTCTCCTTGTTCTGGAACTCTGATCACTTGCAAATTTTTGGTTTTGATTGTATCCCACATCATTCTCAGGGTTTCTTCATTTTTCTTCACTCTTTTTTTCTGATTTTTTCCTCAAACAATTTTGTATCCAAGTGTTTATCTTCAAGTTCGTTGATCAAGTCTTCCATCATTTAAAAGCTACTCCTCAGCCCTTCTATGACACCGTCCGTTTCTGAAGTCTTGTTTTTATGTTTTGGATTTCTCATTGTTGTTTTTGTGTGACGTTTACTTGTGAATCTCTTTTGGGATTTTTTTCCTGTATTATTTTCCAGAATTCTTCCATTTTTTTGTCTGTATTTTCCATGAATTTGTCTCATTTTTCCTCATTTTTGTCTGCTTTTTGCTTCAATTCTTGGATAGCTTTGAATTTTAAAGTTTTGAATTCTCTATCAGGTAGTTCTAATGCCTTTTCTTCTATTGGAAAGCCATCTGGTGTTTTATTTTGGATGTCCTCTGGAACCATTCTGTCTTTTTTAATATGTTTTGATATTTTCTGCTGTCTTCAGGACATCCTCATTTATTGACTGTAATTTTGTTTGTTACATCCTGGTTTTTTGTTTTATTTGCTTATGTCTGAGCAGGAGGGCTAGGCGTTCTTTGTTGTTTGCTCATCTGTGGACATGATATTTTTCACCTCCTTGTCCAATGGGCAGGGTCAGTCACTCAGCTATGGTGCAGTGGGGTATGTACAGCTGAAGCAGAGGGGTTATGATGGATTGTTTTTTGGCATGTACTGGAGTTAACAATGTGAGGTGTGGGTTAGTGCAGGGCAGGTTCTGGTAGGCGGTGCCCGTAATGCTAGGGAGTGTGATATTCAGCACATGGTGCAGATAGGCAGGAGGGAGGGACAGAGGGAGGTTGTGATTTGTAGAGCTAGGTTGAGTATGGGAAAGAAGAGAGTGAGGAGAGAGAAATAGGAACAAAAAAAAGTGCTGAGGGAGCTTGCCATTGGAGTGGAGAGACGTGCAACTGAGAAATGAACAAAAAAGGAAAAAATAAAATAAAAAATAACAATAAAATAAACAAAAATTGTAAGAAAAGAGACTTCCAGCAAAATGGCACTCTAAGCGGAAGCACCATGCTGTCCCTTCACAGCAAAGTTCTGAAAAACTAAGACAAACAGAGAAAACAGCAATCCCGAAACTCTAAAATATCAAATGGAGAGATAAAGAACTCAGCCAAGCACCAAATGTAGTGAGAAAACTGACAGAGAACACAGAGCAAGGAGACATTCATGCAGAGGTCCCCTATCAGCCAAAACAGCATGGATCTGCCATCTTGGACTCTTATCAGAGACCAGCAAATAGGGGTACGAGAAAGCAGCTTCAAGGAGCTTCCAGCGGGAGATAAAATAACCGGTAATTTGTGATATATGCTTTCCCACCCCCACCCGTCTTCACTCCCACTTGGCCTCCTCTGCTTCCTGCAGCCACAGTCTCTTGTCCAGGAAGCACTGGCTGCTTGGATTCCACCTACCCGCACTGGCCGACTCCCTGAGTGCCATTTGTTGGCTACTGGTGTTGCTTTTTCCACTTCTTTGATTTCTTCCTTACCTCTCACCACCTCCCCATCCTTTCGCTCAAATACCTGGCTCTGTGGGCCATCTTTGCTTCCTCCTGAGGGGCTGCAGAGCTCCGTTCAAGTGTGGAACTGCTTCCCGGTCTGGGCTGCCAAGCTGGTGGGATCCTGGGGCATTTGTTTGTTTTGAGTTGTTTATTTGTTTTCTTTTCCTTTTCTTGAGTTGGGAGCCCGTTCTGGCCGGGTGGTGCTGCGCGTGGTGGAACCTTCTCCCTCAGCTCACGCAGATGCACAGAGGGATCCCTGAGGGCATTTCTTTTTTCTTGCTGTTTTTTCTGATTTTTTGGGGGCTTTTCTTGTTATTTTTCTTTCCAACTTGCTGTTTTCTTTTCCATCTTTTTCTCTTTTTGTCTTTCTTCATTACTCAGTTTCTCGTCTCTCTATACCTTCCTTCTATTTCGGTTCTCTGAATACCTGGGGCTGAATACCTCTACGCCTTCTAGCCAGGCTGTACTGAAACACCTGAGAACAACTTCCCCAGACCTCATAGCCACACTGGTGGGATCCCTGGGAGCTTTGCTGTTCTTTTTCATTTCTGATTTTTATTTACTCATTCTTTTTTTTTCTATTTTTTTCTTCTTCTTCCCCTTTTTGTTTTTCTCCATTTCATAGTCTCTCATCTCTCCACTCCAACAGCAAGCTCCCCTAGCACTCTTTTTTGTTTGTCTGTATGTTTTTGGCTCCTGTTCCTCTCTCTTCTCTCCCATATCCCTCTTAGCTCCACACATAACAATCTCTCCCTTACATCTTGCCTACCTGCACCGTGCGCTTAACATCACACCACCAAGCAGCACAGGCAAGGCCTACTGGAACCTGCCCTGCACTGATTACTGACCTACCTTGGTGGCTGTAGTAAGTGTCAAAAACAACCCGTCCCAGTAACTCCTCTTCAGCTAGACCTGCCCTGCTGTACCGTATCTGAGTGACTGACTCTGCCACTTGGAGAAGGAGGCAAAAAGTACAGTGCCCACAGATGAGAAACAACAAAGAATACACAGTCTGCCTGCTCAGACATAGCCAAATTAAAAAAAAAAAAAGACAAGACAAACAAATCTACAATCAATAAATGAGAAAAATAACTACTGAATGCCCCGAAGACAGCAGACAATATCAAAACATTTACAAAAACAGGACAGGATCATTCCAGTAGGCATACAAAAGAAAACACCAGATAACTTTCCAGAGGAAGAAAAGGCACTAGAACTACTGAATAGGGAATTCAAATCTCTAATACTCAGAATTATCCAAGAGTTGAAGCAAAAAGCAGACAAAATGAGGATAAAATAGACAAATTCATGGAAAAGGCAGACAAAAAATTGGAAGAATTCAGGAAAATAATGCAGGAATAAAATGCCAAAACAAATTCACAAGTAGAAATTATACAAAAACACCATTTAAAAATCCAAAAGATAAACAACAAGATATCAGAAAAGGATGGTGTCATAGAAGGGCTGAGGAGGAGATTTGAAATGGTGGAAGACAGGATCAGTGGAATTGAAGACAAACACTTGGATACAACTCTGAGGAAAACTCAGAAAACAGAACAAAGAAAAATGAAGAGACCCTGAGAGTTATGTGGGATACAATCAAAAGCAAAAATTTTCGAGTGATTTGAGTTCTGAAACAGGTGGAGAAAACAGAAAACACAGAGAGGATCATTGAAGAACTTCTGACAGAAAACTTCCCCAATATCATGAAAGATGAAAAGCTAGCCATCCAAGAAGCTCAATGAACCCCACATAGGATAGACCCCCATAGAAAATCACCAAGGTATATCATAATCACCCTCTCCAAAAGTAAAGACAAAGAATCCTGAGAGCAGATCATGAAAAACAAGAAGTCACATACAGAGGAGAAACAATAAGACTAAGCTCAGATTATTCGCTAGAAACCATGCAGGCGAGAAGGCAATGGGATGACACATATAAAACCCTGAAAGAAAAAAATTGCCAGCCAAGAATAATATATCCTGCAAAACTCATTCAAATACAATGGTGAAATTAGGACATTTCCAGATAAACAGAAATTAAGGGAATATGTAAAAACCAAACCAAACCTACAAGAATTATTAAAGGGAGTTCTTCAATCTGCAAACAAATGACTTCAGCTCACAGGCAGAATCTAGGACATAGGAACGTACCAGCCAGATACCAATCTAGGAAATGAACTCTCAATGACTATCCATAACCAGAAGAAATACAACAGGGAATCAGAGCAGTTAATCAGTAAAAGACAACAACATCAGAACAATAAAAGATGGAATAAGTGGTGTAGCTTCTAATGGAGAGGAAGGCAAGGTGATACCAAGTAATAAAACACTGTTTCAAACTTAGAAAGATAAGGGTAAATTTCATGGTAGCCACAAAGAAGGGTAACAAACATACTCATAAAAATAAGTAGAAAAAACACAAAGTCCCAGGAAAAACAAAACCTACAAAAGAAATGAAAAAAAAAGTAACAAACAAAAGTAACTCAGCACAGGACAGTAAGAAGAACAAAGAAAATGCCAGCAACACAAAAAAAAGCACTACAAAAGGATAAAAACAAACTCACATCTATCAATAATTACACTGAATGTAAATGGACTCAATGCACCCATGAAGAGATGGAAAGTGACAGAATGGATAAGAAAACAGGATCCATCAATATGCTGTCTACAAGGGACACACTTTAGAAACAAAGATGTTAATTTTTTGAAAGTCAGAGGTTGGAAAAAAAACATATCAAGCTTACAACTACCAAAAAAGAGCAGAAGTGGCAATACTAATCTCAGATAAAATAGACTTTAAAACAAAATCCAGTATAAAAGACAAAGAAGGACAATATATAATGATTAAGGGGATGATCCATCATGAAGACATAACCATAATCAACATCTACGCACCCAATGACAGGGCTCCAAAATACATAAAACAAACTCTAAAATCACTGAAAAGAGAAATTGACAGTTCCACAATAATAGTAGGAGACTTCAACACACCACTCTCAGTAAAATACAGAACAACTAAAAAGAAACTAAGCAAAGATACAGAAGACCTAAAGGGCACAATCAGCCAACTTGACCTCATAGACATATATAGAACACTCCATCAAAGCATTGCAAAGTACACATTCTTTTCCAATGCCCATGAAATGTTCTCCAGAATACACCACATCTTAGGCCACAGAGCAATCCTGAACAAGATCCAAAACGTTGAGGTAGTTCAAAGTATCGTCTCTGACCACAATGCCATCAAGGTAGAAATTAACAACAGAAAGAGCAAGGAAAATGGTCTTGGGGAACATCTAGCTCAATTGGCATAACACAGTTTGTAAAGATAATGTTCTCATTCTACCTTGGTGAGTAGCATCTGGGGTCTTAAAAGCCTGTGAGCAGCCATCTAAGACACTCCGCTGGTCTCATCTCTTCGGGAGCAAGGGAGAATGAAGAGAACAGGATACAAGGAAAAGATTAGTCTGAAGGACTAATGGACCACAGCTACCAAGGCCTCCACCAGACTGAGTCCAGTACAGCTAGATGGTCCCCGGCTACTACCACTGACTGCTCTGACCAGGATCACAACAGAAGGTTCTGGACAGAGCTGCAGAAGGATGTAGAACAAAATTCTAACACACACGAAAAAGACCATATTTATTGGCCTAAAGGAGACTGGAGAAACCCCAAGAATATGGCCCCCAGACACCCTTTTAGCTCAGCGGTGAAGTCACTTCCGAAGTTCACCATTCAGCCAGGGAGTGGACAGCCCCATAAAACCAATTGAGACTAATGAGGTACAGCAGTTCAGGGAGAAGGACTAGAAGGCAGAAGGGGACAGGAAAGTTGGTGATAGGGAACCCAAGTTTGAGTAAAGATAGTGTTGATGTGTTTTGAAGTTTGTTAACCATTGTCATAGGGCAACATGTGTACTAACTGTTTAATGAGAAACTATTTTGTTCTGTACACCTTCATCTAAAGTAAGAATAACGGCACAATTGGAACAGTGTAGTCGATATCAGTGAACTGTGCATGTAGAAATTTTTGAAATGGTGTCTCTTTAGCTATGTATATTTTCACCAAAAAAAAAATAAAACGTCGAGAAGGGAGAGGGTTGACATGTCGTGGGGTTGTTAACCACTGTCATAAAACAATATGTGTACTACTGTCTCATGAAAAACTACTTGTTTTGTAAACCTTCACCTGAAGTACAATAAAATTAATTGTAAAAAAGAAAAGAAAAAATGCCCCCAGAGATGCCACTGACACACCTGCACAGAACGGGGAAGCAGCTCCCAAGCAGCACAGTACAGCCTGGCTAGAAGGTGTGGAGATGATACACCATTGCAGGTATTCAGGAGACAGGAAGAGAAGGTAAGCAGAAGAGATGAGAAACAGAAATGAAGAGAAAGAAAAAGAAAAAGAAAAATAAAGCATGAGAAAACAAACAAAAAGAAAAAAAAAAGCCCCTAAGGATCCTACCAGCATGGCAGCATGGACTGGGGAAGCAGTTCCCTAGCCTGATAGACTGTTAAGAAGAAGCAAAGATGGCTCACAGAGTCAGCTGTTAGAGAGAAAGGAGGGGAGGAGGTGAGAGTCAGGGAAGAAACTGTAAGAGGCCAAAAAAGCAACACCAGCAACAAAGAAATGGCACTGAAGAAGCTGGCTGGTGCAGGCGGGGTGAATCCATGCAGTATGGAACCAGTGCCTCCCATGCTGTGGTAGCTGCTGTCTGGGAAGCAGTGGATTGGCCTGCCAGGATGTCGCAGTTCAGCCTGCCAGGAAGCAGCAAAGGCCGAGCAGATGGAGGTCAAGTGGGGGATGGGAAAGTGTGTATCACTGGTTATCGGGTGCTCTGTCTCCTTCTGGGAGCTCCATGAATCTGCTTTCCTGTACTCTCTGTCCACCAACCTTCAATAGGAGTCCAAGATGGTGGATCCATGCTGTGTTAGCTGATAGGGGACCTCTGCTTGTAACTTTCCTTGTTCTCTGTTCTCTGTCAGTTTCTTATTCCATTTGGTGCTTCGTTGAGTTCTTTATCTCTTCATTTGACGCTTAGGGTTCCAGGATTGATGTTTGTCTCTCTTTTACTTCGTTTTTCGGGTCTTTGCTATGGAGGGATGGCATGGTGCTTCTGTCTATAGTGCCATGTTGGCTCCGCCTCCTAACAACATCTTGCATATAGCACTTATTATGTGCCAGGCACTGTTCTAAGCACTTCACAGAGATTACTTCGTTAAATTGTTCATGGTTATGAAAATACTTATTATTTCAGCTCCAATGAGTCAAGCAAATTTATATTTAATATAAACCGCTACCAATGAGTTTGCTAACATCAATAGTACTAGAAGTCCTAGCTAATGTGTACTGAATCCTGACTGTGACAGCCATTTTCCTGAGCTTTCCACGTGCATTCTATCACCAAATTCTCATGGCAATGCTATAAAATACAAACTAGAAAGGTAATGAAACATTGTATTATTGAATAATTATAGCAGAAATGTTATATTGAGTGCTTTATAGAGAATTCATTATGTTAAGCATTTATAAAATAATTAAGGGTGTGCACATTACTTGAACCCTGTACTAAGTCACATACTCCTATTATTTTTAAATTGTCTAATGTATTTCCTACTCCCATCATTCTATAAGCTCCAAAAGAGAAGGCTGTATGTTTTCTCTTGTTCATCACTGTATCACCAGAATCTAGGGAAGCACCTGACACATAGTTTTAAATGGATGAATGAATGCATAGATAATTCATAGAATAATCATCCCGCATTGGGCCTATGACAGCCTTGCGTCCTCTGCACAATTTTCAATTTTTTACCTTAGTTTGACAAATACCTTTAAATTGAAAAAAATAATAAAAATTAACGTATTAGATAGAATAAATATTACCATTTAATCATATTTCATCAAAATCTTTAAGATGAAAAGTAAATTATTACAGATAATGCCTCATTTTTCTAAATTCCTTATTCCTCATCTCCATATCAAATTTGGAAGTATATCATTAAGCACAATTCTTAATGTGTTATGCATCTAGGCTGACCACTTGGGTGGTGCCAATGGTTAAGATGCTTGATTGCTAACCAAATGTGGAAGGTTTGAGACCACCTAGAGACACCTCAGAAGAAAGGCCTAGCAATCTACTTTAGAAAATCAGCCATTGAAAACCCCATGGAGCACAGTTCTAGTCTAACATAAATGGGGTTGCCATGAGTTGGAATCGACTCAACAGCAACTATTTTCATTTTATAAACAATATACTATAAAATGCTGTAAATATAACATATATAGCACATGCATATTCTCTTTAACTCTAATGTTAACAAAATATTTGTAGTATTTTATATCTGTCTTTTTTTATTTAAATGTTCCAGGGATAGTACTCTGAGCAAATATTAGGCAGCCTCATTTGGTAAGTGACTGCATAATATTTCTTTGTATGAATGGGTCAAATGACTGTATTAAATGACATTTACTAATCATAATATTAAAAGAATATTTATCAGTTGTCCACTATACATCATGTACTGTTATAGTTGTTTAGTATAGCATTGCAAACAAATGACAACAAAAATAAAGCAAAAACTTGCCTTCAAAAAACATACTTTCTGGAGGCAGAGCCAACATGGCAGAGTAGTCAGATGCTTCTGGTGTTCCCTCTTACAACAAAAACCCAAAAAACAAGTGAATCGATTATATATGACAATCTAGGAGCCCTGAACATCAAAGGCAAGGTTGAGGAACTGGACTGAGTGGCAGGGGAAGGTAGAGACAGTTCAGAAGCAGCGAGCAGTTGCCACCTGACTCAGAGAGAGTCCGAGCCCTTCACGCAGGATCAGCTCAGGGGTGAGCAGTGACGCAGACAAGCAGCTATGCTTGGGAGGCATTTTCCACATCGAGAAAGACCAAGGGGCAGAGAGTCTAACTGGACATCCAGAACCAGTGAGAGGCAGCCCTCAATCTGCAAAAGATAAGTACTTGCATCTGGCCGACTGCATGGACCAAAAACACCCCCCTTAGAGAAAAAATTCTCTCCCATTTACTTCCCCGCTCCCTGCTCTGCACTGGGTCCCAGACTGGCTACAGCAACTGCCGAGTCCCCTGGGCCAGAAGTAGGACCCATCACCTGCCCTGAGCCATTCTCCTGGCCTTGGAGAGTGAACAAATTAACAAACGGGGAAAAAAATAATCTGCCAGCTCCCCTAAGCCAGGAATTCAGGGTAGGCACAGCTCCTTTGCCTAGGCACGGGCATTAGGGATCCATGGACCTTGAGTGCCTTTCCCCCTGCATAGACTTTTGTGGGCCCATTTCAACAGTGTAGGCCTTCATTACCACAGTACAACAGCATATATACCTGAAGTCTAACTTCAACTGTTTCAGCTGTGAAGTGGCAGGTTTATGATATTTGACACCCTTCTGCCCATTAAGCAGGGTCTTCACCTACCCACATCAGGGGCCTGAGGACTGGTGTCTCCACCCCCACCACCTAGCCACCTGAGACAGGGGCCCAAGAATAAGAGCTGTCCCCGAGTCCTAACAGCCAACAGCATTGGGTGATCATAGTCCGAGACTGCAAAATCTACCCATCTACACACTCTAGGGAAAAGGGACACACTTTCCTCCTGGACACCTGGAGATGGCTGTAGGCCTCGTGCCTTGCTCAGCCTGTGTCCTCCTATTGCAGCCAGATACCTGTGCCTACACCAATCACCCATACCTGCACTGTAGGTGAGAACCCGCACCACACACTTGGAGGCTGACTATCTGGACACCTGAGCAGAATCCATACAAGAGGAGTGGGCAGACTCCTAGGCACACATACTTAATGGCTGGTCTGGCCACCTGGAGGCAGGATATTGGAGCTTCAGGGGTACTGGTGACTGGGCTATCTCACATAAGCAGCATATTTGGGCATATCCAAATGAAACAAAACAAGAAGTTAGGACACAGTAAGCAAACATAAAATAAATAAATATAATAACTTACTGATAGCTCGGAGACAACAGTCAATATCAAGTCACATAAAGAGGCAGACCATGATGGCTTCAGCAAGCTCTCATAATAAAGAATCCAGAAATTTTCTGGAGGAAGAAAATTTCTTGTAATTACCAGAAGCAGAATACACAAGATTAATATACAGAACTCTTCAGGAGATTAGGAAGAAAATTAATCAAAACACAGAACACGCAATAGAGGAACTCTTAAGAGAGAAGAGCATAAAGACCAAATTTAACAGGCTGCAAGAATCCATAGAAAGACAGTAAGCAGAAAGCCAGAAGATTAATAATAACATTTCAGAATTAGACAACTCAATAGAAAGTCATAGGAGCAGAATTGAGGCAACAGAAGTCAGAATTAGTGAGATTAAAGATAAAGCACTTGACACCAACTTATTTGAGAAAAAATCAGATAAAAGGATTTAAAAAAATGAAGAAACCCTGAGAAATACTTGGGATTCTATCAACAAGAATAACCAACGGGTGATTGGAGTACCGGAACGGGGGGGATAACAGCAAATACAGAGAGAATTGTTGAAGATTTGTTCGCAGAAATCTTCCCTGATATCATGAAAAATGAGAAGATGTCTATCAAAGATGCTCATTGAACTCCACATAAGGTAGATCCCAAAAAAAAGTCACCAAGATATATTATAATGAAATTTGACAAAACCAAAGTTAAAGAGAGAATTTTAAGAGCATCTAGGGATAAACGAAAAGTCAATTACAAAGGAGAGTCAATAAGAATAAGCTCAGAAGAATCAGCAGAAACCATGAAGGCAAGAAGGCAATGGGATGACATATATAAAGCCTTGACATAAAACAACTGCCAGCCAAGAATTATATATCCAGCAAAACTGTCTCTTAAATATGATGGTGAAATTAGGGCATTTCCAGATAAACAGAAGTTTAGGGAATGTGCAAAAACCAAACAAATATACTAAAAGAAGTCCTCTGGTTAGAAAATCAATAATATCAGATAACAAACCCAGACTAGAACACAGGACAGAACAACCAGATATCGACCCAGATAGGGAAGTCATAAAAATAATTCTAAGCTAAAACGCTGAAAATAGGGAAACAGATGTCAATTTGTAAAAGAATGACAACATTAAAACAAAAAAGATGGACATAAAAAATGCAGACATAGATTTTTCATACCAAGAAGAAGTCAAGGTGATATAAAGAAATAAAAGACTTGTATAAACTTAGAAAAATAGGGGTAAATATTAAGGTAACCACAAAGGAAACTAACAATCCTACAAGTCAAAATTAAAAAACAAGAAAAATATAAAGAAGAAGCAAATACAAAATCAAGAACAATGAAAAAGATGAAAAGAAAATATATAAAGAAAAATGACTCAGCAAAGAAAATTAAGTGGAACAAAGAAAACTGTGAACAACACACACAAAAGACATCAGAATGACAGCACTAGACTCATACCTATCAATAATTATGCTGAATGTAAATGGACTAAACGCACCAATAAAGAGACAGAGTGGCAAAATGGATAAAGAAACATGATCCATCTATATGCTGCCTACAAGAGACACACCTTAGACTTAAAGACACAAACTAAAACTCAAATGATGGAAAAAATATATCAAGCAAACAGCACTCAAAAAAGAGTAGGAGTGGCAATATTAATCTATGACAAAATAGAATTTAAAGTAAAACCCACCGCAAAGGATAAGGAAGGACACTATATAATGATTAAAGGGTCAATACAACAGGAGGACATAACTATAATAAATATTTACTCACACAATGACAGGGCTCCAAAATACATACAACAAACTCTAACAGCATTGAAAGAGAGATAGACAGCTCCACAATAGTAGTAGGAGACTTGAACACACCACTTTTGGTGAAGGAGAGAACATCCAGAAAGAAGCTCAACAAAGACGCAGAAGACCTAAATGCACAATCAACCAACTTGATCTCATAGACATATACTGAACACCACCAAACAGCAGCCAAGTATACTTTCTTTTCGAACACACATGGAACATTCTCCAGAATAGACCACATATTAGACCGTAAAGCAAGCGTTAACAGAATTCAAAACATTAAAATATTACGAAGCATCTTTTCTGACCATAAAGCCATAAAAGTAGAAATCAATAACACAAGAAGCAAGGAAAAAAATCAAACACATGGAAACTGAACAACACCTTGCTCAAAAACTACTGGGTTCTAGAAGAAATTAACGACAAAATAAAGAAATTCATCGAATCAAACAAGAATGAAAACACATCCTACGAGAATCTTTGGGACACAGCAAAAGTAGTGCTCAGAGGTCAGTTTATAACAATAAATGCACACATCCAAAAAGAAGAAAGGGCCATAATCAAAACATTAACCCTAAAACTGAAACAAATGGCGCTTATGAAAATACTTCAAAGAAGAGGGCTCAGTTGGCAAAAAATAAAAATAAAAAACAGTAGGTGGGCATTATTTTATGTATGTATATTAATTTTATAAGATTTTCTGTTGTTTAGCTTTTACATGTATAAAATTATATGATTTGCATATAATGCAATTTCTCTCTCCTTTCAAATCGTTATATGTATTATTGTGTCTCAATCAACCTGAATAAGTAATGGGAATTATCTGTTCCTGTTAAGCAATAAATTCAGAGGATCACTAGGTTGAGGTTAAAAAGAAAAAATGTCCATGTCTCTTTCCTTCTTCTAATCAGTTACTTAACATTTAATTGGTTTTTACAAGGAATTTATTAACTCATACTTTTTTTAGTGTTGCTTTAAAACAACATTCAGGATTTTACATATATAAAATAATTCAATAGCTTTTCTATGCCCAAGAAGTACTAAATTATAAATGCATAAAATGACTCATCTAGGAAACAAACAAAGCAAGTATGTTAGTTAGGAATAAACTCATTAAACTATGCAAAGAAACTTGTAAAAACACTACAGTATTTGGCTTACCTGAAATATACAAAATAATACCCAGAGTAAGTATCATGCAATGTTCCAATGCAGAAAGATCAACTATTTTGAAGAAAGCAATTCTCCTCAAATTATATACATATTTGGCAAAAAAGGGCTTTTCTAGAAAATATGAAAAACCCTAAGTAAAATAGAAAATAAGAAAAAAAAGAAAAGAAAAAAAAAAAAAAAAAAAAAAAAAAAACCCACTGCCATCAAATCCAACTCATAAGCAACCTTATAGGATGGGATAGAAAATAAATCTTAAAATAGTTTAATGCTAAAGCAAGCATAAGCAGTGAGAAAAGTTGAACAGAAAAATATTTAAGAAATGCATATGATCTCATTATTGTTTTGTGATGCCTCATTTCATATATATAAACCACACTTTATAGCATAGGAATAATGAGACAGCACAAAACAGTGAAAGAGTTGAATTATTTAATAAATATGGATAGAATGTGAGCCTTATGGAAAAAACATCTACTCACATTATTCATAATGTGGTTCTAGATGGGTTAAAGAGATAAAGGGGAAAATCTAACCGTAAAAAGAGAAGGGAATGTTGATTAATATTTATCTGATTTCTAGATGGAGAGAACCGGATGGTCATAAACTAAATGAAAACCTGATTTAAACCAGGATTTGTTCACAGATTATTTCCAGTGACTGTTAGCTGCTCAGAACGAACGAGTCACAAAGCACGGGAACAGGGCAGGCAGGGAGAGGATGCCAGGCAGGAAGGACCTGGCCAGCCCCGATGTTTCAGGGTAGGGACACAGCCTCTTGCCCTAAGTTCCTATTATAGAACCAAGAAATGAAAAATAAAACTACCACTAGATACCATTTTAAGTGTCAAATTGGCCAAGATTATTTTTAAACAATTCAGTGACGTTAAAGTGGAATTTAGTATCATGTTTGATAAAGAAATTTTACTACGTGTTCCAAGAGATTTATTTTTGTCATATCCTTCAACTTTGTAACACCACATTTGAGGATTTAAAAGAATAAAATTTTCAAACATATTGGCAAATATTTATGTCTCTGTGCATGATAAATGAATTCAAAAGAGTAAAAATGGCAGAAGTTGAAGTCATCTTCAAATAGGACTTTTAAAGTAAACTAGGGTACAATTCTAAGGTGAATATTTTACAAACATTGAAACTACATTTGGATGTTTTAATGTAGGAGATTTATAACTATTCTTAAAAATATTTTATGTTAAAAGAGTTTATTTTGAATATCATTTAAATTATAAGTATAATATGAATTGTATACATTTATTACATAAATTCCGCTAAACTACTAAATTAAACAAATTCAGCATAAATGTACGTATTTATAATGATTATATTTTATTTAACATTTTTTAAAAGATAATTGAATCCTGGAAAGTAAGTTTCAAAAGATAATTTGCCTCTATGTATGATAAAGGACTGTCTTCTTTTACTTAAGTAACTATTTGAGCTAACATATACTTATCCTAGGAGAGGGCTTTTGTAAGTCTATAAAGATTTCGTATAGAATCTTTCATTATTTCTGAAACAAAAAAAAATTAGAGGACAAATACGTAGTACTTCCTTTTCACTGAAGTTGTCCAGGACGCTTTCTACTGTGGAGAATTTGGGAAAGACTGTTTTGTTTTAATTTTTAATTTAATTTTGTCTATAGTAAATAATCACCAAAACAATGAGCTTTAAAATATTTTGCAGGGGGATAATGAATATTTCCTTTGTGGATGTTCACAAAACAATGCCATATGTGTACACACCAGATATGTATGTAGAAATACAAAGTTAAAAAGGAATCAGTCAAATCTGAGCAGTGAACCTGGAAGAAATTTGCCATACTCCCTTCTCTTTTTCTTGATTCATAGTGGAAACTAAATTTATTACATGACTTACTAAGTATGGGATCCTGGACAGTGCTGGTTTACACATTTAATTTAATCCTCATGTCACCTAGTACCTTATTGTCGTTAGTTGCCATCAAGTGGGCTCAGACTCATGTTTACCCTAATACAACAGCATGAAATGTTGCCAATTCTCTGCCATCTTCATGATCTTGGTATGCTTGAGTCCATTGTTGTGGTCATGTGTATTTTGACTGCCTTTTAACCTAGAGGTTCATTTTCCAACACCAGATCACACAATGTTCTGTTGTGATCCATAGAGTTTTCATTGGCTAATTTTAGGAAGTAGATTGCCAGGTCTTTCTGCCTAGTCTGTCTTTATCCGGAAGCTCTGCTGAAAGCCACCACAGTAAGACAAACTGACAGATGGCTAGTGGTCTAATATCTTAATAACCCGTTTTTCACATGAGGAATAGAGGCTGAGAGGTTACTTTGTCCTTGATTACACAACTACCCAGTGATTCTCAGAGCTCATAATGGAACACCAACTTGTTTGATGCCAATGTTCAGGCTCTCACTGCCTCTCAAGCTGCCTTTTACTTCACACTATCCAAGCAGATGCTCTCATTTTCTACCGGTTGAAGGCAGTGCCTATTTAGTTAGCTATTTATCTTCCTACTTTGGAGTTATCACCCTTGGTTCAACCAGGCCTCCTCATTGTCCCCTGGACACACCAAGTTAGCTTCTCCCTTTTTATCCTTACTCACACTGTCCCAGACATAACCTTTTTCTCTCCTGAAAGCTGGATCCTTCTGCAGTGCTGAACATCACTTAGCTCTTACTCCAGAACTAGTAACTCAGACTGCTTCTGTACCTTTTGCTATTGACTACGTTGCATTATCTCATTCCTTAGTTATTTCAGACGTATTATATTTATTACACCGTTGAGAAAAAGTTTGTATTACATGTTTCTTTAAAATTCTTTTTTGTACCCAACATAACATTAAGCAAATGATCACTGTATACATTTTTAAAGTAGACATAATATATCTGGAGTCACAGGGTGGTACAAACGATTAACTTGCTCAGCTGCTAGCTGAAAGGTTGGAGGTTCAAGTCCACCCGGAAGCACCTCTGAAGACAGACCTAGCTATCTACTTCCAAAAAATCAGCCATTGAAAATCCTATGGAACAGTTCTAGTCTGACACATATGTGGTCACTGTGAGTTGGAGCTGAGTCTGTGGCAACTGGATTGGTTATAACTGATCTTCCATGTCCTTACATTTCTTCCCCTCCTCCTCCTGGAAGCTCCTTCCCCACCCCCAGAAGCCCAGCATCTTCTGACTTCTAATCGCCTTGCTCTGCTCCACCCAACCCCATTTCTGTTAGGACTAGTGGTATCAGGGTCTCCTGTACTCTTTTGCTTCCCAGAGATATCCCTGGGCGGCTTTTCAGTTAGTCAAAAGAGAATCTTTTCTAATTCCCAACAAAACCTCCTTGTCAATAATTTGATTTCACTACTTTCATAAACAACATCCCATTCATTCCCCCATTCCATGTTAACCATTCTCAACTACAGAGATTTTTATGTGTCTTTATTACTTCTAAGCTCTTAAATTTGTGGTAAGGAAAGTACTCACATTTTGAATCAGGTAACGTTTTTTGATTAATGTGGTCCTTGCCTCCCTGAAGACATGTCTGAGGGTTCAACCCATTCCTGAATTCAGCTGAACAAGCAGTCTGGCGTTCCATTTAGGATTCAAAGCAATTCATTGCCTGCTCTGAAGTGCTATAAAATGTTAGTAGTATGCATTTAATAACAGTGAAATAGACAGCATGGTGAAGAATGCTGATGGAGTTTGGGTGAGATTAAATAAGAAAATAAAACTGATGTAACGTCAAAGTACCTAGCATATTGTTGATGCTCTTTGCATTCCAGAATAATAATGATAATAGTTATATATGCTTCTTGAAAATATGTGTAAATATATAACATATGCATTTGCCTCACTAAAATTTATATTCAAAATTTATATTCAGAACATTTAAATATATACAATATGCATTTACTAACCATACATTTGCAGGAAATATTTATTTGTGTTGTTATTTTAGAAGAAGTGGACTAATATCTTAAGCAGACTTAAATAAACTGATTGAAGCAATACTGTATATTAATTATAAGATATAATTTAAAAAATTGACTCAAATCTATAAATTAAATTTTTGTATTTTATTTTATTTTGATATTAAAATATCCTATGGAATGGGTAAAGCCAAAGTTTATAAACATGAGAATCAAATCTCATCGTAAGGCAATGCATTTTTATTTGTTTTAAGTAACATAACTTTAAAATTAAAATAAAAGTCTTAAGGTTCAGTCAATTTTCAATTTATATTACATAATAATTATTACAGAAAAATTTATTCATTGGTGCATTTACAATTGCCTACTCCTCAGCATTAGTAATAATTTTTACACTGAATGCACACCCCCAAAAATACTTTTCTCTTAAAACAAAAATAACAAAAATGAAAGTAAAGGCTGTTCTATTAAATTAGATTTGTTCATTTTGGACCCTGGTATTTTTTCCCAAATATCAAGTCAAAGTCATACAATCTAGGTATCAATACATACTTTACAAGAAATGCCACTTGTATATATAAATATATATTTTAAAATGTATAGGTACGTGTGTATGTATATATATATACACACATGTTGTAGTGCAACCTTATACAGTAGAGAAGAACTGCCACATAATGTTTCCTAAGCTGTAATCTTTAAGGGAGTAGATGGCCTGGTCTTTTCTCCCAGGGAGCAACTGGTGTGTTCGAACTGCTGACCTTCTGGTTAGTAGCTGAGTGTTTAACCATTGTGACACCAAGGCTCCATAGATATATATTCATTTTTTAAATCAACAACTGGCTACATCTCTGAAAGAATAAATGGCATAGAAGTTTAAAAGATAAAAAATATTAACATTAAAAATGCAAAACCTTATATATATTACTTATTTTAAAGATAATTAAATGAGTATATATGTTTAATTTGATAGAAATTTAAGAAAATGAAAACATTAGGAAGAAATTGAATATTTCCCATAATAGCACTTCTTTTACATAACTTCTGTAAAAATTTAATTTATATCTACCAAGTCTTTTATGTATATATTATAAAATTAGTATTATGTTGACATATTTTTAAATTTACTATATTGTTTATAATATATCCTAAGCATTTCCAAATTCATTAACTAATTTTTAAGGATATTATTCTTTTTATTTCTTCATTAAAAAAAAAGTTTATTGACTATGAAATCATGTTTATTGTCAATGGTAAAGATAATGAAAATCAAAAGAAAAGTAGCCACAGTCTTCTAACCTGGAAAAATACATTCTTACCCATTGGTTGAAGTCCTTTCAGATATGACTATCATTTTTTTTTAATTCAAATTTCAATTAATGCTTTCCAAGTCAGTGTTCACCTTGATGTAATCATTTTCCTCCATTTGCTTTTTAACTCTATAGGACTTTTCAATTATAAACACAATCTCAGTTGTAAGAGTAGCATATTCAAGCTATATAATAGAAATATTGGACTTGATTTAGAGTTAAATATCTTCCCTTCATCCAGCAAAAGCCTTTACAGGATAGATGCCTGAAGTTAGAAAGGTACTCTTTCTAATCTCTCACATGCTACTGTTGATTCCTACTACTGTGTTTGAAGAGATAAGACAGAGGGACGATTAGTATGTAACAGTTTTTACTTGACTGGAAGGATTTGTGGTCTTTAGGCTTGGCAAGTGGTTAAGGCTGACTCCTTTTCTCATGGGTGCTTTTGTGGGCTCAAATGTATCTGTTCTCTCTGGCAGTTTTCTTGACCCAGGCCAAAGCATGGCTACTCTAGAAGATTACTTGAGGATCAGTTCTCATCTTCTGGTTTATCAATCACGGTCAGACCAGTAAAAGAAAAACCACACTAGACAGTTCAACAGAAAGAATTCAGTGTAAAGAATATGTTCTGAGAGTGCCAAAGTAAGTTGGGGACTGGAGATGCTGTTGGCCAGTTCCCAATGCTGTGGGTTATAGGGGTTCCTTTCAGAAACAGAAAAAAAGAAAGAATGAATGAAAGTAACTTTTCCCATCTCCTTGCCTTTTAACCTCCCTCTAGTGCCTTCTATTGTCTGATCCTCACAGGAAACCGGAGGGCAATATAATGTGGGAAATAAATTTTGCAGTCTCTCACATTCTCATCACAAAAAAGAGTTTATGAAATGATGGGTTTGGAATTGAGAAATAACCAACAGAATCTACTTTTGCTACTCAGCATCCATATGCTCTTGTATTTGAACTTCATGAAATAAAAACAACTAGTTTATGTTTCCACCTAAGAAAATGCAATTTAAAATGCTGATTTACAATCTTTCATCCTCTCTCCCAAAAGGGGAGACATAAAGACCCACAGTATCTATTTTCAGGTGATAGTCATGGTATCCATCATCTCTGGATAATTTTATTCCTTTCTAGTTTGTTCATAATTCTATGTGCATGCTTTATAATCTTTGGTCTTGTTTCTCCTTCAAAATCCTGTCCTGAGGCCTATCTTTTCACACCCACATAAATCCTTAAAGGGTTTCCATAAGCAAAATTAATTAATAAATTACCTCTACTCTTTAACTGTTTTAAGTCATTTGCTGACCTTCTATTATTTTTTTATCTGGATAGTTAAGTTTAGTACATAAAATGAATAAAATTAAGCTACTTGCTCTTTACTAATATGGTCATCTGTCTCCTGTAGATTTAACATCTCTTTCTTGTTGGGCCAGCAAGAACAGGACAAGAAATCCATGAACAACAGGAGCATCACCATCATCATCACCTATTTCCAGAAGTGATTGCTGGGCACACTGGCTTCTCAGATCAATGCAGGGCTTCTTAGATCAATTTTATTGCTCTAGTTGCTTGGAGACTTAGACCTATTGTTGAACTCTCTTCCAGTTTCTTCAAAGATCAGATCCCTGCAGGTAATCTTTGCCTTGTGGTCCTCTTTGTAGCACATACCAATTACAACTGAGTCTATTCCAACTCATGATGACCTCATGTATGTCAGAGAAGAGCTGTGCCTCATAGGGTTTTCAATGGCTGGTTTTTTGGAAGTATATCTTCAGGTCTTTCTTCTGAGGTACCTCTAGGAGGACTTGAACTTACAACCTTTTGTTTAGCTGCTGACCAAGTTAACTGTTCGAACCACCCAAGGACTTTTGGTAGAACAAGAACGTAGTAACCTAGAAATGCAAGGCTAAAAGACTCTCAGTATGATGTTTTAAAATTTTCGTTTTTGTTTTCCTTTCCTCTAAACCTTTGCCCTTTACGTATCCCAAGGTTTCTTTTGAAATTAGAGCACCAAGCAGATTTTGTTTGTAACTTGCTGTCTTGGTTATCTAGTGATTCTATAACAGAAACACCACAAGTGGATGGCTTTAACAAAGAGAAATTTATTATCTCACAGTCTAGGAGACTAGAAGTCCAAATTCAGGGTGCCATCTGCAGGGGAAAGCTGTCTCTCTCTGTTGGCTCTAGGGGAAGGTCCTCGTCACCAGTCTTTCCCAGTGGAGGAATTTCTCAGTGCAGGAACACTGGGTACAAAGAACATGCTCTTCTCCTGGCACTACTTTCTCAGTGGCATAAGGTCCCCAAGTCTCTCTACTTCCTTCTCTCTTTTATATCTCAAAAGAGATTGACTTAAAACACAACCTAATCCTGTAGATTAAGTCCTGACTCATTAACCTAACTACCACTAATCCTGCCTCATTAACATCACATAGATAGGATTTACCGCACAGAGGGAAATCCTATCAGATGATAAAATGGTGGATAATCACACAATACTGGGAATCATGAGCCAACCAAGTTGACACACATTTATGGGGGTACACAATTCAATTCATAACACTTCCCTAGATCCTGATTTTTTTTAATTGATGTAATTAAATGAAGTTTGCATTTCAAGTTAGTCTCCCATACAGATATTTTTTCTTTTTTAAGATACATTGTTATGAGACCCCAACCCCTCACCCCATTCTGCGACAGCACACTCCTCCCCTCCGCCCAGATTCCCCATGAACATTCAACAGGCTCCTAACACTCTCTGCCTTCTCCTCTCACCTCTGGACAGAAGCTGCCCCTTTGGTCTCTTATATCTGCTTGTCTAAGAGGCACATTCTTCACAAGTATCCCTTTATGTCCTACAGTCCAGTCCAATCCCTGTCTGAAGAGTTGACCTTGGAAATTGTTTTAGTTGTGGGGTGACAGAGAGACAAGGGGTCATGCTTTCTGGGGCACCTCCAGTCTCAGTGAGACCATTAAGTCTGGTCTTCTTACTAGTATTTGAGCTCTGCATCCCATCGTTCTACCACTCCATCAGGGACCCTCTGTTGTGTTCCCTGTCAGGACATTCATTGGTGGTAGCCGGGCACCATCTAGTTCTTCTGGTCTCAGGCTGATGAAGTCTCTGGTTTATGTGGCCCATTCTGTAGCTT
>NW_004444085.1:1535707-1566289 GCF_000243295.1 Trichechus manatus latirostris
TCACTAATTCTAACTTCTACTGCCTCAATTCTGCTCCTATGACTTTCTATTGAGTTGTCTAATTCTGGAATTTTATTGTTAATCTTCTGGATTTCTGATTGCTGTCTCTCTGTGGATTCTTGCAGCCTGTTAAATTTGGCATTATGTTCTTGAATAACTTTCTTAAGTTATGCTACTAGTGTGTCTGTATGTTGCCTGGCCGTTTCTGTGTTGTGTCGAATTTTCTTTCTTATTTCTAGAAGAGTTCTGTATATTAATCTTTTGTATTCTGTCTCTGGTAATTCCAAGAAGGTCTCTCCCTCCAGAGAATTTATTGATTCTTAATTTTGGGAGCTTGCTGAAGCCATCTTGGACTGCCTCTTTCTGTGACTTGATATTGACTGTTGTCTCTGTGCCATCAATAATTTATTACAATTTTATTTTGTGTTTGCTTAGTGAGACCTAGCTTCTTATTTTGTTTTGTTTTGATATCCCAAATAGGCTGCTCATGTGCACTAGTTTTATTTGTGACACCTTTTGATCTCTAATGTCCTGTCATCAAGTAGTTGGTTCTGTAACTAAGTATGTGCAGGCAGTCGATCACCAAGTGTGTGATGCAGACACTCACCCCTGCCCATAGAGAGGCATGGGTGATTGGTTCAGGCACTGGACTCTGACTGTGGTAGGGGATCATGTCCTGGGCCAGGCAGGGGGCCGACAGCTGCCCCTGAGATTCTGAAAGAAGAGTGTGTCCCTATTCTCTAGGGTGAATAAGTAGGTGAATTTTGCAGCCGGGCTAAGAGCACCCCACTATGTTGGCTGCAAAGACTCAAGGGCACCACTATTTCTTTAATTCCTGAAGCAGGTGACTAGGCACTTTTAGGAACTATCATCAGTCCTCAAGACCCTGCTGCAGATTGATAAAAGTGCCCACTTGAGGGGCAGGGCTGTTTCGAGGATCACAAATCTGCCCATTCACAGATGAAGCAGTTGAAGTTAAACTTCAGCTGTTTGCACTGTTGTACTGTGGTAGTGAGGGTTAATGCCATTGAGATGGGTCCCCACAAGACTACACAGGGGTGTATTGCACTCAGAGTCTGCGGACCCCTGATTTCTATGGCCAGCAAAGGAGTTGTGCCAACCTTGTGTTCCTGGCTTGGGGAGCCAGCAGCTTATTTGTTCCCTCTCCAAGGCCAGGAGAATGGGTCAGGGCACCTTTTGGGATCTATTTCTGGCCCAGTGGACTCCAGGTGCAGAGCACGGAGGGAGGCGGTAAAAGGAAGGAGGGTTTTTCCCAAATCCGGTAGAGAGTGCGGAGGTAGGGTAAAAGGGAGAGAGGTTTTTTCCAAATGGGTTTTTTTTTTTTTTTTTAACTTGCCGCGAAAGGGTGCGCACATGTACATATCCTAGCCTCTTGGTTCGGAGTGTGCAAGTAGAATCTCTGCTGCCAGGTCTCTCTCGATGTGGAAACTGCTTCTCCAGCATGCGCACAGCACAGCTGTTTGCCTGCTTCTCCGCGGCCCTGCATGGCTGTGTCTCTGTTGTGTTGCCACCGTGGCTCTAGCGCTCCTCACCTCTTCCAAATGGTCTTACTCTCCGGTATGACTCAGATAGATTTCTTAACCTTGCCTTGTTCAGGGCTGCCAGATGTTCACATAGAATCAGATCACTTGTTTTTCCAGGTCTTTGTTGTAAGAGGGATATAGGAAGCGTCTAACTAGTCCACCATGTTGACCACACTTCTAGATCCTGATATTTTGAGAGACTTTGGTTAGGTGATTTAATTACCCTGGGCCTTACTTTGCTTTCTCTTTCTATAATGAGTAACTGTGATTAGATAACATCTCTAGCTTATGAATCTATGAATCAGCAATTTACATCACATGGGAAAGGTGTGAGTGGTGGTGACTTCAGGTGAGAGAGACTCAGGCTACTTCTGCTATGTTTTTGTTTTTGTTAGGGGCCATCAAGTTGGTTCCAACTCATGGCGACTCTAGGCACCACAGAAAGAAACACTGCCTAATCCTGAGCCAGGCTCACAATCGTTGTTATGCTTGAGCTCATCATTGCAGCCACTGTGTCAATCTATCTTGTTGAGGGTCTTCCTCTTTTTCACCAACCCTCTACTTGACCAAGCATGATGTCCTTCTCCAGGGACTGATCCCCCCGACAAAAAGTTCAAAGTATGTAAGACGTAGTCTAGCTACCCTTCCTTCTAAGGAGCATTCTGGTTGTACTTCTTCCCAGACAGATTTGTTCTTTCTTTTGGCAGTCCATGGTATAGTCAATATTCTTCGCCAACACCACAATTCGAAGGTGTCAATTCTTCTTCAGTCTTCCTTATTTATTGTCCAGATTTCCCAAGCATATAATGTGATGGAAAATACCATGCCTTTGGTCAGGACCACTCTGGTCTTCAAGGTGACATCTTTGCTTTTCAACACTTTAAAGCAGTCTTTTGCAGTAGATTTGCCCAATGCAATGCAACTTTTTATTTTCTGACTGCTGCTTCCATTCGTGTTGATTATGGATCCAAGTAAAATGAAATCCTTGACAACTTCAATCTTTTTTCCATTTATCATGATGTTGCTTATTGGTCCAGTTGTGAGGATTTTTGTTTTCTTTACATTGAGGTATAATCCATACTGAAGACTGTGGTCTTTGGTCTTCATCAGTAAGTGCTTCAAGTTCTCTTTACATTCAGCAAGCATTTGCTACGATATTAATATTAAATGTCTGACTGACCACGTTGAGTTCAACCACCCTCTTTCAGCTACACAGATGTATAGCAATATTCAAAATGCTGACCAATGTAAAGAACAGAATAAGACCGTTATACTGAACTTGGACTTGATGATTCCCCACTATACAAGATAAAATTTCCCAGTAATACTGACCTCTTCAGTCCCTCTGCCCACTCCTACAACTCAAGTTTTGTAATTTAATTATTATTTTAAGAAACATCAAGTTCTTAAACCATTGCTCTGATTTGACCTCTTTCAACTATCTTGAACATCTTGTGCATGTCATAAAAGTCCTGACATTGGTCTTACCAACACTTAACACAGAATGGGCAAGGTGACTGTCATTAACTTAAAAATGTGCTATGGTACAAATTGTGACATTAGTTTAATAATGAGAAAGTCAGATAACAGCAGTAACGTTTAACTGACTAGGAAAATCATAGTAAACACATGGCTCTATGACATAATTCTGTTCTTCAGGCATTTTAAATACTTGTTGGAGCATACATAAATAATACAATTAATTCTGGGACTTTTATTATTAAGAATTTAATTTGTACTCACTTGCTATTCTAATATTAAAACCCATCTATTGAAAAAAATAGTAATAGAGTTTACTATTATGCAATTAAAAGCACAGTGTAAATAATTTGAAATCTTGTTATACTCAAAGAGTCCTAGAAATGATTATAGGTTTCTCAATACAGTGACCATCTCAAACTGCATGACACTAACATATTAGCTAAAGTGCATTTATTACAGTTTTTTACCAACCCATGCAACTCCGATTTAAAGTCATGCATTCTAATGTGTTTTGACAAGTAAATTGCTTGCCTTTTTTGCATGTAGCCAACCATATAAATAATGCATACATAGTAATAGCTACAGCAATAATGTAAAAGTCAAGTATGAAGACGCATGCAGCATGTTAATGATAAAGGTGCTTTTAGCCTTTGAGAAAGCAAGTCACTACCCAAAAGAAAGCCAATACACCTGAGGTCACATATATTTTCCACAATTTAACTATGCTTACAATCTTATTCTCCTCCCTACAAGCCTCCCCAATTTAAGACATGAATGCTTTTTCTTAGGAAACACCTGATTCATGATATTGTTCTGACTTTTATAAAATACTTAATTTTGCTTAGAATTGTTTTTGGAATATAGCAGCAGTAAGTGACAGCATCCTAAAAATAATAATCCAGGTAATTGTACAAGAGCTAATTTTATCTGAAATCAAGTTATTTTCTCAGCAAGTAGACCACAGTGGTCAAGCCTCTGAGACACAAAGCTATAAAATGAAACAATGGCAAAATTGTCAATAGTTACCTTTCTATATCTCTTGCTGTATGATGTATGGTGCACATTTCTTCTTCCTCGTAGTGGTCTACCTTTGTCTTCAATTCTCCACTATGGAGCTATTTAAAATCAACAGAACTTCTTTGTTCTTTCATGACTGAAGAATTGACCAAATTAAAATTGATATCTTTGAAGTATGGTATTGGCAAAGAATATTGAATATACTCTGGACTGCCAGAAGAATCAACAAATCTGTCTTGGAAGAAGTACAGCCAGACTGCTCCTTAAAAGGAAGGATGGAGAGACTTCATCTCACATACTTTGAACATGTTATCAGGAGGGCCCAGTACCTGGAGAAGGACATCACGCTTGGTAAAGTAGAGGGTCAGTGAAAAAGAGGAAGATCCTCGAGGAGCTGGACTGACACAGTGGCTACAAGAATGGACTCAAACAGCAATGATTTGAGGATGGCGAAGGACCGGGCAGTGTTTCATTCTATTATACATAGGGTGGCTGTGAGTAGGAACCACCTCGATGGCACATAACAACAGCAACAACAACAACCTTGGCAAATGGCCTTAGTCCAGTTAAAGTTAATATGAGTTTTCTAACATCCACATACACCTGAGGTTATAGTTCAGGCTGTTTGCATTGTGAGTTTGCTGTGAACTTTGTAGGATCTCCACTGCTATCAGACACTGATGAATAGTGAAAATAGAATATTCATATCTTTCAACAGATTTTTTAATCAAGACCAACGGGGTGAGACATTATATTTTGTTAAATTAACATTCTAAGTGATTTGTAATAATACACAATATTGGGATTACAATAAAATTTTAGGTCTATTATTGAATATTTTACTTTTTAATTCTTTGTTAATTTTTTCTTTGATTATCTTTCAAGATTTTATAATATGAAAATAATACATATTCATCAGAGAAAACCATGGAAGAAAGTAAAATAAATTTATTATTCCATTGTTCAGATAATGTTGTGATGTATATTACTCTATATTTATTCAAATGTAGGATAAAATTTATATTTTATAAAAAATATAACTATATTCTTAAATTATATAATTTTGAACTACCAAAATTTAACTGTTCCATCTGCAGTTCTTAAACAAAATGCTTCCAGTTTTGCTCTATGGTAATTAATGAGATGATCAACCTTAAATATGTATTTGTGTGCCACTCTGATTACTCATTTTGGATAAATTTCTAACACAGACTCTAGTGAGTCAATTGAGAAAGAAAAGTTTTAAGACTTCAATATATATTGTTAAGTTTGTAGTGATTTAGTTCTATGTCAATTTGGCTAAGCTGATATGTTTCCTAGAATTCCTTTCCCTGTGTGATTTTGGTTTAGAATTGGCCAAAACACAAATGGGACTTGGAAGGCAGAAGAAAAGATCCATCACTTGGATACTTGTTATGGGGTGATTCAGTAAGAAACAGGCAAAGAATTCTGGTTTCCCTTGATCTACCCCACTCTTCATCCAGCTCTTTTCCTGACTGCTAAACCAATTGACCAACTTTTCCAGGCCCACCATCAGACTCAGAGGCTATAGCCTTCCATACACTTCTCTACTAGCTCACAGTGCTGGCCTGGTCCCAGATTTTCCTACAAACACTAAATTATGTGCTCAGAGGTGGGGCGAAGATGGAAGAGTAATCAGACAGCCTCCTATGTCCCTCTTACAACAAAGACCTGAAAAAACAAGTGAATTGATTGTAAATGAATATCTAGGAGCCCTGAACAAGGAAAAGTTGAGAAATCGGACTGAATGATGTGAGGAGAGAGTGACGGTTCAGAAGCAGCGAGGAGTTTCCTGACCTGACCCTGTGGGAGCCACAGCCCTTCAGCCTGGATTGGCTCAGGGTGCACAGTGAAGCAGGCATACAACTCTGATAGCTCACTTGTTTGGTTGGCGCTTTCCATATCAACAGAGATCCGGCAGCAGAGATTCTACTTGAACACTCTGAACCGTGAAAAGCAGCACTCAAGTGGCCAAAGATAAGTACTTGCATGTGGCCTTTCAAGGGGATTTAAAAAAAATTTGGGAAATAACTCTCCCCCATTTACCTCTTCCCTCGCTACTCTGCACCAGGTCCTGCCAGCTTCAGTGATCTGTGAGTCCCCTGGGCTGGAAGTAGGTGCCATAAAGCACCCTGACCCATTCTCCTGGCATTGGAGAGTGAACAAATTAACAAACAGGGAAAAAATAAGCTACAGGCTCCCTTAAGCCAGGAATTCAGGGTTGGCACAGCTCCTTTGCCTAGGCACAGGAATAAGGGGTCTGCAGACTTTGAATGCCTTCCACTACTGTATAGACTTGTGTGGACCCATCTCAACAGCGTAAGCCCTCACTACCACAGTACAACAAGGTAAATAACTGAAGTCTAACTTCAACTATTTCAGCCGTGAAGTGGTAGGTTTGTGACCCTTGACACTGCTCCGTTCTTTAAGCAGGTGCCTTAGCTGTCCACATCAGGGGCTTGAAGACTGGTGGCTCCACCCACACCACCTAGCAACCTGCTACAGGGGTCCAAGAATAAGTGGTGCCCCCCAGTCCTTACAGCCAACAAAGTAGGGTGCTCATAGTCCAGCTGCAAAACTCACCTTCCTACTTGCTCTAGGGAACAGGGACACACTTTTCTTTCAGACACTCAGGGGCAGATGTCAGCCCCCTGCCTTGCTCAGCGTGTGACCCACTACTGCACCAAGGTACTTGTGCCCACACCAAACACCCATGCCTGTCTAGGACTGTAGGTGAGAGCCTGCACCACACGCTTGGTGAATGTCTGCCTGGACACCTGAGCTGAACCCAGAAAGGAAAATTTAATGGACACCTAGGCACACATACTTAGTTACAAACCTAACTACCTGGTGACAGGACGTTAGAGCTTCGAAGGCTCCAATAATCAAACTAGTGCACATGAGCAGCCTATTTGGGCATATCAAAACAAGAAGCTAAGGCACGCTAAACAAATATAAAATAAAATTATAATAACTTATTGATGGCACAGAGACAACAGTGAATATCAAATCACATAAAGGGGCGGTCCATGATGACTTCAACAAGCTACCAAAATAAATAATCAATAAATTTTCTGGAGGAGGAGAATTTCTTGGAATTACCAGAAGCAGAATACGAAAGATTAATATACAGAACTCTTTAAGAAATTAGAAAGGAATTTGTCAAAACACAGAGAAAGCCAAAGAACACACAGACAAAGCAGTAGCGGAACTTAAAAAGGTTATTCAAGAGCATAATGACAAATTTAATAGGCTGCAAGAATCCATAAAGAGATAACAATCAGAAATCCAGAAGATTAACAATAAAATTTCAGAATTAGACAACTCAATAGAAAGTCATAGGAGCAGAATTGAGGCAGAAGAAGTCAGAATTAGTGAGATTGAAGATAAAGCACTTGAAACCAACTTATTCGAGGAAAAATCAGATAAAAGAATTTTAAAAAATGAAGAAACTCTAAGAGTTATGTGGGACGCTATCAAGAGAAACAACCTATGAGTGATTGGAGTACCAGAATGAGGAATGGGGGATTACAGAAAATACAGAGAAAATTGTTGAAGATTTGTTGACAGAAATCTTCCCTGATATCATGAAAGATAAGAAGATATCTATCCAAGATGCTCATTGAACCCGACATGAGGTAGATCCCGAAAGAAAGTCACCAAGACATATTATAATCAAACTTGCCAAAACCAAAGATAAAGAGAGAATTTTAAGAGTGGCTAGGGATAAAAGAAAAGTCATCTACAAAGGAGAGTCAATAAGAATAAGCTTGGACTACTAAGCAGTAACCATGCAGGCAAGAAGGTAATGAGATGACATATATAAAGCCTTGAAAGAAAAACAAATTGCCAACCAAGAGTTATATATCCAGCAAAACTGTCTCTCGAATATGATGGCAAAATTAGGGCATTTCCAGATAAACAGAAGTTTAGGGAATTTGCAAAAACCAAACCAAAATTACAAGAAATACTTAAGGGAGTCCTCTGGTTAGAAAATCAATAACATCAGATAACAATGCAACACTACAACATAGGACAAAGCAACCAGATATTGACTCAGATAGGGAAGTCACAAAAATACATCAAAGCTAAAACATTGAAAATAGGGAAACAGAGCTATCCATATGTAAAAAATAACAACATTAAAACAAGAAAGAGGGACTTAAAAAATGTAGACATATATTTTCATATGGAGAAGAAGTCAAGGCGATATAGAGAAATAAAAGACTGGTATAAACTTAGAAAAATAAGGGTAAATATTAAGGTAAACACAAAGGAAACTAACACTCCTACAAATCAAAATAAAAAAAACTGGAAAACTATAAAGACTCAGCAAACACAAAATCAACAACAAAGGAAAAGTTGAAAAGAAAATACATAAAGAAAAACGACTCAGCACAGAAATTAAGGGGAAGAAAGAAACTGAACAACACACATATAAAAAAAAGCCATCAAAATGAGAGCACTAAACTCATACCTATCAATAATTACACTGAATGTAAATGGAATAAATGCACAATAAAGAGACAGAGAATGGCAAATTGAATTAAAAAAAAAAAATCCGTCTATATACTGCCTGCAAAAAACACACCTTAAACTTAAAGCCACAAACAAACTAAAATTCAAAGGATGGAAAAAATATATCAAGCAAACAACACTCAAAAAAGAGTAGGAGTGGCAATATTAATCTCTGACAAAATAGACTTTAAAGTAAAATCCACCACAAAGGATAAAGAAGGACACTATATAATAATTAAAGGTTCACATCAGGAGGACATAACTATAATAAATATTTACTCACACAATGACAGGGTTCCAAAGTACACAAAACAAACTCGAACTGCACTGAAAAGAAAGATGGACAGCTCCACAGTAGTAGTAGGAGACTTCAACAAGTCATTTTTCGTGAAGGACAGAACATCCAGAAAGAAGCTCAACAAAAAGACATGGAAGAGCTAAATGCTACAGTCAACAACTTGATCTCATAGACATATACCGAACACTCCACCCAATAGCAGCCAAGAATACTTTCTTTTCCAATGCACTTGGAACATTCTCCAGAATCGACCTCATATTAGGCCATAGAGCAAGCCTTAACAAAATCCAAAGCATCGAAATACTACAAAGCATTTTTTCTGAACATAAAGCCATAAAAGTAGAAACCAACAACACAAAAAGCAAGGAAAAAAATCAAACACAGAAACTGAACAACACCTTGCTTAAAAACTAGTGGGTTATAGAAGAAATTAAGGATGGAATACAGAAATTCATAGAATCAAACAAGAATGAAACCACATCCAACCAGGACATTTGTGACACAGCAAAAACAGTGCTCAGAGGTCAGTTTATAGCAATAAATGCACACATCCAAAAATAAGAAAGGGCCATAATCAAAACATTAACCCTACAACTGGAACAAGTAGAAAGGGAGCAGCAAAATGAGCCCTCAGGCATCAGAAGAAAGGAAATAATAAGAATTAGAGCAGAATTAAATGAAATAGAGAATAGAAAAACAATTGAAAGTGTTAACAAGACCAAAAGCTGGTTGTTTGAAAAGATCAACAAAATTGATAAACCATTGGTCAAACTGACAAAAGAAAAACAGCAGAGGATGTAGATAACCTGTATAAGAAATGAGATGGGTGTTTGTAACTGACCCAATAGAATACTATGAAAAACTGTACTCTAACAAATTTGAAAACCTAGAGGAAATGGACAAATGTCTAGAAACTCACTATCTACATAAACTAACACAAACAGAGGTAGAATAACTAAATAAACAGATAACAAAAGAAGAAATTGAAAAGGTAATTTAAAAACTCCAAACAACAACAACAACAAAAAACCCTTGCCTGGATGGTTTCACTGGAGAATTCTACCAAACTTTCAGAGAATAGTTAACATGACTACTACTAAAGGTATTTCAGAGTAAAGAAAAGGATGGAATACTCCAAAACTCATTCTAGGAAGAGTTAAACCTGATACCAAAACCAGGAAAAGACACCACAAGAAAAGAAAATTACAGACCAATATCCCTCATGAATATTGACACAAAAATCCTCAACAAAATTCCAGCCAATAGAATTCAGCAACATATCAAAAAATAATTCATCATGATCAAGTGGGATTTATACCATGTATGCGGGGATGGTTCAACATTGGAAAAACAATAAATATAATCCATCACATAAATAAAACTAATAACAAGAACCACATGATCTTATCAATCAATGCAGAAAAGTCATTCGACAAAGTTTAACACCCATTCATGGTAAAAACTCTCAACAAAATAGGAATAGAAGGGAAATTCCTCAATATAATTACCGGCATTTATACAAAGCCAACAGCCAACCTCATTCTAAATAGAGAGACTTTAAAAGCATTCCCCTTGAGAATGGGAACCAGTCAAGGATGCCCTGTATTACCTCTCGAATTCAACATTGTGCTGGTGTGTCATGGATTGAATTGTGTCCCCCAAAAAATGTGTGTAGCAACTTGGCTGGGTCATGATTCCCAGTATTGTATGATTGTGTAATCTGATGTGATTTCCTTATGTGTTGTAAACTCTATCACTATGATGAGATTATACGTGATCTCCTTATGTGTTGTAAATTCTATCACTGTGATGAGGTTATACAGATGAGGTTGACAAGATTAGATAGTGTCTTAATGCAATCTCTTTTGAGATATAAAAGAGAGAAGCAAGCAGAGACATATGGGAACCTCATACCACCAAGAAAGCAGTGCGCAGAGAAGCTCCCAGACCAAGGAAAGACTGATGCATCACAACGACCTTTCTCCAGAGCCGACAGAGAGAGAAAGCCTTCTACTGGAGCTGACGCCCTGAATTTGAACTTGTACCCTACTGGACTATGAGAGAATAAACATCTCTTTGTTAAAGCCATCCACTTGTGGTATTTCTGTTAGAGCAGCACTAGATGACTAAGACAGAGCAATTAGGCTAGAAAAAAGAAAGAAGGGCATCCAAATTGGTAGGGAAGAAGTCAAAGTATCTCTATTTGCAGATGATATGATCTTATATACAGAAAACCCCAAAGAATCCACAAGAACACTACTGGAACTAATAGAAGATTTCAGCAAAGTTTCAGGATACAAGATAAATATACAAAAATCAGTTGGATTCCTTTACGAGAACAAAGAGAACCTTGAAGACGAAATCACCAAATCAATACCATTTACAATAGCCCCCAGGAAGATAAAATACTTAGGAATAAATCTAACCAGAGACGTAAAAGATCTATACAATGAAAACTACAAGACACTACTGCAAGAAACCTAAAAAGACCTGCATAAGTGGAAAAACATACCGTGCTCATGGATAGGTAAAGTCAACATAGTGAAAATGTCATTTCCACCCAAAGTGATTTACAGATACAATGCAATCCCGATCCAAATTCCACCAGCATTTTTTAAATGAGATAGAGAAACAAATCACCAACATCATATGGAAAGGGAAGAGACCCTGAATAAATAAAGCATTACTCAAGAAGAAGAACAAAATCGGAGGCCTAACACTACCTGATTTTAGAACCTATTATATTGCCACAGTAGTCAAAACAGCCTGGTACTGGCACAACAACAGATACATAGACCAATGGAACAGAATTGAGAGTGAAGACACAAATTCATCCACCTATGAGCAGCTGATATTTAACAAAGGGCCAAAGTCCATTAACTGGGGAAAAGACAGTCTCTTTAACAAATGCTGCTGGCATAACTGGATATCCATCTGCAAAAAACTGAAACAAGATGACATACCTCACACTATGCACAAAAACTAACTCAAAATGGATCAAAGACTTAAATATAAAATTAAAAATGGTAAAGATCATGGAAGAAAAAATAGGAACAAGGCTAGGAGCCCTAATACATGACATAAACACAATATGATCCATAAGTAACAATGCACAAACAGCAGAAGAGAGACTAGATAAATGGGAACTCCTAAAAATCAAACACTTATGCTCATCAAAAGACTTCACCAAAAGAGTCAAAAGCCAAACTACAGACTGGAAAGAAATTTTTGGCTATGAAAAATCCAATCAGTGTTTAATCTCTAAAATCAACAAGTTACTGCAAAACTTCAACAACAAAAAGACAAATAACCCAATTAAAAAATGGGTAAGGGATATGAACAGACACTTCTCCAAGGAAGAGATTCAAGCGGCTACCAGACACATGAAGAAATGCTCACAATCATTAGCCATTAGAGAAATGCAGATCAAAACTGCCATGAGATATTATCTAACCCCAACAAGGTTAGTATTAATCCAAAAAACACAAAATAGTAAATGCTGGAGAGGTTGTGGAGAGACTGGAACACTTACACACTCTTGCTGGGAATGTAAAATGGTACAAGCACTTTGGAAATCGATTTGGCACTTCCTTAAAAAGCTAGAAATAGAAGTACCATACAATCCAGCTATCTGGCTCTTGGAATATATCCTAGAGAAATAAGAGCCGTCACACAAGTAGATATATGTACACCCATGTTCATTGCAGCAGTATTCACAACAGCGAAAAGATGGAACAACCTAGGTGCCCATCAACGGATGAATGGATAAAGAAATTATGTATATCCACACAATGGAATACTACACAAAGATAAAGAACAACGATGAAGCCATGAAACATCTTATAACATGGAGGAAGCTGGAACTCATTATGCTGAGTGAATTTAGTCAGTCACAGAAGGACAAATATAAGATCAATATTACAAGAACTCAAGAAAAGGTTTAAACACAGAAGAAAACACTTCGTTGATTACCAGGGTGGGGAGGGAGGGGAAGGGTTATTTAGTAACTAGATAGTAGATAAGAATTATCTTAGGTGAAGGGAAAGACAGCACTCACTACAGGGGAATCAGCACAACTGGACTAAGCCAAAGCTAAGAAGTTTCCTGAATACAATCAAACACTTTGAGAGACAGAGTAGCAGGGGTAGAGGTCCCGGGACCATGCTTTCAGGAGACATCTAGGTCAATTGGCATAACAAAGCTTATTGAGAAAACGTTCAGCACCCTACTTTGTTGAGTGGTGTCTGAGGTCTTAACAGCTTGCAAGCGGCCATCTAAGATGCATCAATTGGTCCCAACCACCCGAAGTAAACAAGAATGAAGAACACCAAAGACACAAGGAAAGTAGGAGCCCATGAAACAGAATGGGCCACATAAACCAGAGACTTCATCAGTCTGAGACCAGAAGAACTAGATGGTGCCCGGATACCACCAATGACCGCCCTGACAGGGAACACAACAGAGAATCCTAGATGGAGCAGGGTAAAGGTGGGGTGCAGAACACAAATTCTAGTAAGAAGACCAGACTTAATGGTCTGACTGAGACTGGAGGAACCCTGGAAAGCATGGTCCCTAGATTCTCTATCAGCCCAGAACTAAAACAATTTCCGAGGCCAACTCTTCAGACAGGGATTGGACTGAACTGTGGGACATAAAGTGATACTCGTAAGGAGTGTGCCCCTTAGCTCAAGTAGATACAAGAGACTAAACAGGCGGCTTCTGTCCAGAGGTGAGATGAGAAGGCAGAGAGTGTTAGGAGCTGGTTGAATGATACGGGGAATCAAGGGTGGAAGGGACGAGTGTGCTGTCACAGTATGGGGAGAACAATTAGAGTCACGTAATAATGTATGTATAAATTTTTGTATAGGAAAAAAAAAAATTACGTGCCCATACCAATGCATTGGCAAGGCTGACTAGTAACTGTTCTCTGATCCTGAGATATCCATTCCAAGACTTTGTTTTCCCACAATTGTATGTGGTCTAATTTCTATAATAAGTCCCTTATATCATTCACTCACAATGGTTCTACTTCCTTCATCAGTTGGTGCCATAAGTGACTTGCTGTAATAACAAAAATCAAAACCATGTGGCATGTGCCTGGCTTTGGACCAGACACAAGCAGAGTCCTGAAGGGTAACGAAAAGTGTTATTGGAGGCTGGAGAAATGCCAACTCTTATTGGCATTTGTAAGGGGAAAGGTAGAAATAACCTAATGATCCTTTGTATCTGGCTAAGGAGATTTCCAGGAAGTATGTTGAAAAAGGCAACTTTTTTTTTCTTTGCTGCCTGTGATAAAGTACTAGAAAAGATAATGGGCCAAAGAAGCAACTATTAAGTTTTCAAGCAGAATTAGAGAAAAAAATTTCAACCCAGGACGTCACATATGGTATGAAAAACAAATTTGTTATTCAATTCCAGCTTCCCAAGTTGGTATGAGATTCTCAAAGTTAGAAATTACTTGAAAGAATAGATGAAATCCATGGCTCTGCCAGGAAAATACGGCCTCAGAATCAATAAAAATCCAAGGTGCAGCTCTAAGCCCTTTGTTAACTCATCACAAATATTAGTTTTGGGACCTCCTAGCCTCTCTCCTAGAAAAAAGGTCTTCTAGGAACTTTAAAATGTTGTGTCATAGCACCTTCATTTGCAGTCCAAAGAAAAATCCTACGTTGAAGAAGTTGGTGAATATGATCTAAATATCTAAAAGAAAGAGTTAGTTTAAAATGGAGGAAAAAGAAAGCATCTGGGAACAACCTTCTATAGGCAGGAAGCAAGTTGAAAAAGCTACGAAGATGCAAAGAATAGCAATTTCATCTGAAAAAGAGAGAGAGATTATGATGGTGCAATCCATAACAGAGAGGAAAGTCAAAAACTAAAAAAAAAAAAAAAATCTACTCTCAAGTAGTATAACTAGGTCCTGCTGTTATTAGGTGCCACGAGTCACTTCTGACTCATAGAGACCCTATGTACAACAAAAGAAGCACTGCCAGGTCCTGTGCCATTCTCACAATTGTAGTTCTTGAGCCCATTACTGCAACCACTGTGTCAGTCCATCTTGTTGAAAGTCTTTCTCTTTTTCACTGATTCTCTACTTTACCAAGCATGACTTCCTCCTCCAGCTACTGGTCCCTCCTGATAAAATGTCCAAAGTATGTGAGATGAACTCTTGCCATTCTTGCTTCTAAGAAGCATTCTGGCTGTACTTCTTCCAAGACAGATTTGTTTGTTCTTCTAGCGGTCCATTGTATATTCAACATTCTTCGCCTACAGCATAATTCAAAGGCATCGGTTAGTTTTTGGTCTTCCTTATTCATTGTCCAGCTAGAACTAGGCCCAATTCAAGGAAAATTCCTGACCAATGAAAGGATGCATTGACAACATGTGTACAGCAAGATTTCAAAATTGTTGTGGACCAGTGAATATTATAGAGCAGTGACTGCTATATGACTCTTGTTTTCTCCCTTTTGAAACAGGAATGTCAGTTGAAGTTAACTTTTCCCTCTCTTCTCACTCAGTGTAGGCTGGGTGTGTGAGAAGTGGATAACTTGTCACTTAGTTCACAGGTCTCTCCTTCCAAAGAACTGCATCGAGGAGTTGTACCTGAGAGATGCACCAAAGGAGCCTCATTCACACTCAGATCTGATTATATTATCAGATCCTGAACCATGAGTCTGAGCTGAAGTTATTATGGGATTAGAATTTTGTATGTTAGAAGAGTCGTATGACAAGAAGATAAATTGTGGTGGATTAAATACTTCCTAAGGAGACATGGTGGGGCAATGGTTAAGCACTTGGCTGCTAACTGAAAGGTTTTCTACTTGAACCTACCTAGCAGCTCGGCAGGAGAAAGCATTAGTGATTTGCTCTCATAAATATTGCAGCCTAGAAAACCCTATGAGGCAGTTTTATTCTGTCACATGGGGTCTCTATGAATCAAAAATAGACTTGATGGCACCTACCAACAACAAAAACAAACATGGCCTAATAGTCTTTCTCACTCTTCTGTCAGTGGTGGAGGCTATCTTCTCTCGCTTATAATCTAATCTGGTATATGGCTTGGTGAAAATTACACTAGGTAATTTGCAGTACTGGGATAAGTAGTTTATGTTTCCATAGATTTGAAATCTTTTCTCTAGGTCAATTGTCACAGGGTTTTTTTGTTTGGTTTGTTTTTTTACATAGATTTACTTACATGTGACCTTCTTGGTGGAGCTATTTCACTATGTTTGATCTATATCTCTGAGGTGTGTTTTAAGTGGTATGATCAATTTTTTTTTTTCATGATCTGCTTTTGCCTTTAGGAATTTGTGAGGATTTGTTAGTATTTTCTATGGGTACCACCTCACTTTTTAAGGAAGATGAGTTAGTCACAAATCATCCTTCAGTGACTTCCATATGCTTCCATCCCATTATACCTGGGAAAAATCCACTCATGCTGATGGCAACGTATCCTATTTTCAATGCTGAAAAAATTTTACCTATTTCTGAATAGTTTGCTAAAGATACATTATCTTCCTCCCAGTCACAGTCTTGAAGCTTTGCCTAATACTTGCAATAAAAAGGGTCAAATACAATGCTATTTATATATCAATTTATTTCCATTTTCTTTCCAATATTTAAAAATTTCTTTCCTCTTTTCAATTTTCACTTTCTTACTGGTCTCACACTTCCAGTAATTTACAAGTTTAATCTATATTTTAAATTGCAGCCTAGAGCTTTTACATATATGCAATGGTTCTAAAATCCTGTAGAATAAAGCTAACTCTGATATTCAAAATCTCCTTTGGTGATCTGTCTCAGTTCATTATACATCATAAACACAGCCTACGCTTTATCCAAATACAATAATAATTCAAATTTTATGCCTTAATACCTCAATGCCTTCTCCTATGTTATTTATTCCAGCTAAAATGATCTTTTCCCATTTTACAAATGTTCCACTCCTACAAAACTCATATATTTCCTTCTCACCACATACTGCCTTAAAGAGTTAAAAGTCTTTTCTCCCCTCTCTGTCTTCTAAATCATTGTAAGTGTATCTCTTTTATGTTACCGCCCAGTTTTGGCTAACTATTAGTGTAAAATCAGGAGTAAAATAATGAGTCTATACTGTTTGTATTTCCTTGAAAGCTGGAGTTATGATGATTATAATTCTCTCAACACAGAAAAAATATGTATTGTGTCTGTGTGTGTATTCAGTGCTGAAGAAAGTATAATAATTACAGATACTATAATCACTACATATACAGGGTCCCTATGAGTCGGAATTAACTCAACAGCAATGGGTTTTTGGTTTTTATATATATTATGTAGAAACCACAATTGAGGCAATGATCAAGATCATGAGATAGTTCTTAATTTTGTTTTTATTTTTGAGAGCTATTATAATTTTATAAAGCTCTGACACCAGAAAATTAATATATTCAAAATGTACTATTTAAAACTATATATTCATCTATCTGGAATTAGTGTTTGGACACTACCAATTCATAATCTTGTGTTATAGGACAGAAAATAAATTCTATACATCATCTAATTGACAGTTTATGAAAAATATGAGATGTGTAGTTCTTCTAGGTATGGTGCATTGACACACTGATCAGATAATTCTTAATGAGAGAGATATGTCTGAAGATGAAAATGATGGCAGATGAAATATGTATGATGGCAAAATAAAGGTTGAAAATTATCCTGGATTTACTAAATGTTTTATTTACAAAGAATTTCCCTTTTAATAACTTAATCATTGCCTTCTTGTTAACTCTGAAGCCATAAAATAATTCCACTAGACTTGGATATTCATGTATTCATTTAATCAACAATCCATTTTTGGAGCTCTGACTATGCCCCAGGTTGTTTGCCAGGTAATAAGAATATGAAGATAAGTATAATACAAAGATAATAATACAGTGATTAGTTACAGGAATGTGTAGGGTATGAATCTAGACTAAGAGACAAATAAAATTACATATGCTGAATAATCAAAACTCAGCATAGGCATTTTGTATCTCACTTTTAACAATTGTCTATTTTTGGAATATATACTCCCAGTAGTTTGGAACATTTATCGCACCTCCTACATATCTGGCATGAACGATTAGTTTGAAATGAGTGACAGTGTACACTCATATAAATAGAGGCCCTCATGCTTCATTTTAAAAAAAAGTGCTACTATAATTTACAATGACATAATTTTAATTTTGACATCTTAATACTGTCTCCGTAGGTTTGCTTTGACAATGTTTTGTTGTGTTTTGACACTGTTTATACCTTTATTCCAAAGCCTTAAGATTTTAATTCTTTGTTTCACATCAGAAGCACAATGGAATTCAATTAAGATTTTCCCTGTTTTTGGAATGGAGAGAAGCACTCTGAGATTTGACTGATGATTCTTACTTCATTGCCACATGAGATGAATTGAATTTTCACGAATATGTAACCAGTATTTAAAGGTAATAAAATGACATTGAATCATATGGCTTCACTTTTTGTTTTAAGTTTTACAGAGTGAGCACTTAAAATGTGTAACTAGGTGAAAAATGATATCTTTATTTATCCAAAGATGTGTGAATGAACTCCTCAAAACGGATAAAAGACATTGTTATCTATGTTCAAAATTATCATGGGCTTAAAATAGAGTATTATAAATAAATTGAACTAGTCTTAGAATCAAAGGTCATCAGGTATGCTAACCTTATGAGAAAGCTCCCTCTCTGCATATTTATACTATTGACTAATCAAATTACACTGTCTTACAATTGAAGAGACCTTAAGAACAGTGACTAACTCAGTGTACAGTAATGACCAATTCAGTATTTAAATCCCTTCTGTAAGAGTTTTCATCTCTACTAAATTGCCCAAAGGATCACACCTCATATTTAGAATGTTCTGTATATATTAAAAAACTTTTCCTCGTGTGAGTTTATACAGGTTGAGTATAGATTATCCTACCTCATCAGAATCATGTGAAGTGTAATCTATCAATATTTTAAAACTCAGTGTATAGGAGATAGCTGTCCAGAATTCCTAGAATCCCACTCCTTCTCTTATCTAGGCAAAATTATCCTTAATTTTTTTTCAATTCTGTGTGATGTGTGTGTGTGCATGCGCATGTATGGTAAGGTTTTGATTTTGAATCTCCTATCATCCTTAAAGATCTTCTCTGAACATTTTTATCACATTTTGACATTTTAGGATATCTAAATGCTGAAGGTCATTCAAAAGTGGTTGCAACTGTACATCTACAGAGAACTGCCAGAAATTCAAGCTGAATTCAGAAGAGGACGTGGAACAAGGGATATCATTGCTGATGTCAGATGGATCCTGGCTGAAAGCAGAGAATACCAGAAAGATATTTGCCTGTGTTTTACTGACTATGTAAAGGCATTTAACTGTGTGGATCATAACAAATTATGGATAACATTGAGAATAATGGGAATTCCAGAACACTTAACTGTGCTCATAAGGAACCAGGACATAGATCAAGAGGCAGTCGTTCCAACAGAACAAGGGGATCCTGTGCGGTTTAAAGTTAGGAAAGACGTGCATCAGGGTTGTATCATTTCACCATACCTATTCAATCTGTATGGTGAGAAAATAATCCGAGAAAGTGGACTATATGAAGACGAATTTAGCATCAGGATTGGAGGAAGACTCATTAACAACCTGCATTATGCAGATGACACAACCTTGCTTGCTGAAAGTGATGAGAACTTGAAGCACTTACTGACGAAGATCAAAGACCACAGCTTTCAGTATGGATTACACCTCAACATAAAGAAAACAAAAATGCTCACAACTGGACTAATAAGCAACATCATGATAAATGGAAAAAAAGATTGAAGTTGTCAAGAATTTCATTTTACTTGGATCCACAATCAACACCCATAGAAGCAGCAGTCAAGAAATCAAAGTATGCGTTGCATTGGGCAGATCTGCTCAAAAGACCCCTTTAAAGTGTTGAAAAGCAAAGATATCACCTTGAAGACTAAGGTACACCTGACCAAAGCCATGGTGTTTTCCATTGCTTCACATTTATGTGAAAGCTGGATGATGAATAAGGAAGACAGAGGAAGAATTGACGCCTTTGAATTGTGGTGTTGGCAAAGAATATTAAATATACCATGGACTGCCAAAAGAATGAACAAATCTGTCTTGGAAAAAGTACAACCAGAATGTTCCTTAGAAGCAAGGATGGCAAGACTTCATCTCACATATTTTGGGCATGTTTTCAGGAGGGATCAGTCCCTGGAGAAGGACATCATGCTTGGTAAATTAGAGGATCAGTGAAAAGAGGAACACCCTCAATGAGATGGATTGATACAGTGGCTGCAACACAAGGATTGTGGGGATGGCGCAGGACCAGGCAGTGTTTTGTTCTGTTGTACATAGGGTTGCTATGAGTCTGAATCGACTTGATGACATCTAACAACAACAAATGTCATATCATTATTTTCCTATAACAATATTAAATATACTATTACATTTATATCATTGTACTAGACTGTCAAAATCTTTTGAATACTTGCTCTGCCACACAGTATGTTAATTGCTCCTTTAACTATAACAGCATCCACAGATTAAATAAGCAAGTTCTCTACTCCTCAATCAAACATTTGAAACATAATTAAGGAGAAAAGGACCAAGAATGGTTGCTATGCACTGTCACCCTACGTGAGCGGATCCAAATGGATATTAACCTTCACCTACTGGGTTATCAGCCCTTGTTAAGCCACTGCAACAAACTATCATACTACCTATGTATCTCTATTTTAAATATTCTCAAATGTTTTTCCACCATTTCTGAATAACTGGGCTCTTTCTCATCTTTGACTTTTATAGTACTATGAAACACTTTCTCACACACACACACACACGCACACACACACACACAGCCAAAGTTAAAAACATCTGAAAAACTAAGTCTTCCAAGCAGGAGGCTGTGGATAAACAAAGTGTGTGTATGTCAATGCTAAGTCTTAAATAACATACGTGTTTTAATTTTTATTGTATTATTTCCTTTTTTAATTATAAAAGTAAAACATGGATATATTCTCACTGGAGAACAAACAAATCAAACACACAGGAGATTATGTGGACATTTCCCTTCACACCACAATCCCACTCCCCATTTGGCAGAACTGAACACTGTAAACTGTTAGATGTGTTCCTTCATCTCACTTTTTCTATGCTTTCACACTTAGATATGTACATATACAATCATGTAGTTTTTTTACATAACTGCATTTTAAGACCTGATTATATCATACAGATTTGGTTACCAGTGTAGTTGTGATTTTTGTTACTATAAAAATTTTTGGCAGCCAGGAGGTAAAGGTGTGTGTGCAAAGTCAACCACCATGATGCAAACAAAAATTTTATTTTTAAAACAGTTAATGATGTATAATCTTTCCTGGTTAAGCATACTAAGGAAGCAATTTTGATTTATAATTTTTAAAACCACATTTCTATTTCCATATAGTTAATTTTATGAAGCAGTATTCCCTGGTAGAGATCAATATTTTCTTGATGTCGAGTGTATATCTAGGAATTTTCTTGATTCAGATTGTTTGGGCATAAATGTGTACGAGTGAGTGAATTTGTATGCCAGCCAGATAAGTGAATAATAAACATTGATTTCCTAACAGTTAATGATGTTCCCCTTACGCGTTCATTCAAAACACATTTATTAGGCCTTACTTAAAAGCAAGCAGAGTGCTAATGTGTTTTCTAAGAAAAAATATTCTTCACACCAAAAAATAATATATATGACAACATAAATTGTCTCTATTTGGAAAACACCAGTATGTGAAAGCACCGTTGTAAGTGTTACTTCCTAGTTCTCACTTAATAAAGATTATATGCACATATGTTGTTCAATAAGGGAAAATTAAGAAGTAGACGTTTTCTGAGGCATTTAGACATACGGTTTTCTTCCTTTTGTTTTAAGAACAAAAAATAATATTTAGACTGGCAGGCAAATATATTTTTAAATAAAACAATCTCGGAAGCAGTTTATAGCTATAAAAGCCATATCTTAGTCTGATGATCAAAGAAATACCTACAGTAAGTTTCCAAAATAATTTTTCTTTCTTTTCATGCAATCAGGGAAGTTCTAGCCTTCACTTAACCCATCAAAAGAGAGATAGAAATAGACCATAGTTTTGAAAAGCACAACAGAGGTAGGAAATGATATGATAAAGAGAGACAGGTCACTAAATCCTAGGTGACAGTAAAGTTGATATTTCCCAAAGAAGATAGCTTTGAGGACTCAGTCCATGCTCCCATGAGGATGATACTGGTTTTCTACTTTTTTAAATGCCAGTTTGAGGAAAAGGATTTTATTACCAAGTTAAATATATAATAATAAATATATAAATAATACATAACAAACTATCTGACCTTTATCCATGTTTCTAATTTGCTTGTTAGCGTCCTTGGGAAGTGTAAAGCACCTGGCTGTGAACCAAAATGTTGGAAGTTTAAGTCCACTCAGAAATGTCTCAGAAGAAAGGTCTGGCAATCGGCTTCTGAAAAGTCAGCCACTGAAAACCCTGTAGAGCACAGTTCTACTCTGATATAAATGGGCTCACTATCAGTCAGAATCAACTCCACAGCAACTAGTTGTTTTTTGTTTGTTTGTTATTAATTTACTTGTTTTATTTTATTTTACTGACTGAATACCCTTCGTGCCTTGATTAGTTTAGAAAAATTATTAAGTAACAATATTTTATATTATTAACTTTCTGAAATAAAGGGAAAAACAACAAATTTGGTATGGTAATTGTAGGCTGTTTTATGTTCCAAAGAGGACTGCAACAATATCTTCTCTCCTACAATTTCTTCTGGAATGAGACATTGTCATCTTCCCATCCAGAGGTGAAGTCCATGTCTCTCCTCTTGAACCTGAGTCAACTTAGGGCTTTTTCAACAACTACAGTACAGTGGAGGTAATGACATGTGACTTTTGAGATTGGGTCACGTGAGGCAAAGCAGCTTCTGCCTTAGCCATAGGAACACTTGTTCTAGGAGACCTGAGCCACTGTGTAAGAAGTTTGAACAGAGGCAGCCATCACCTTGGTGCCTTATTTGAATCCTTCATCCCCAAATCATGAGAATAATAAAATGGTTGCTTTAAACTATTAAGTTTTGAGGCAATTTGGTAAGTGACATTCATAATCAGAAGAGAATTTTGTTGTCTGGGAGAGGAATGCTACTGTAACAAAAACTTCAAACATGTGGCATTGGCTTTGGGACCATGGTAGTGTTAATAAAATCAGTAGTGAAAGCTTTAAGAGTCTTGTCTTAGGCTGGGTTCTCTAGAGAAGCAAAGCCAGTACAGCATATAAATATATATATATATACATAGAGAGAGAGAAAGAAGTTTATATATCAAGGAAATGGCTCACGAAGTTGTAGAAGTTGTACATCTCAAGTCCGTGGGTCAGTAAAGAGTCTTTTCCTGATTCATGTAGCTGCAGGGATTGGCAAACCCAAGATTGGCAGGACAGAGAGCAGGGCTGTTGCTCACAGGCTATGAAGATCAACAAATCCCAAGATAGGCAGGCAAGACTACAGGTAAGCTGCTAGCTTAAGTCCCAAGAGCCAGAGGTCAGATGAACAGGAGCCAGCTGCAGAATCCAGAAGGAGAAAAGACCTGTAGCCCTGCCTCAACGTGTGCCTGCACACGATGAAGTCCACACGTCAAAGGAAATTCCCCTTCAACTGACTGGCTGCTCACAGCAGATCCCACATATCAAATCTCAACAGGGAAGTGATCACAACATTATACAACTGCCAAAACACTGTGAATCATGGCCCAGCCAAGTCGACACACAATCTTAACCATCACAGTCCTCAAGGAGAGTGTTAGTGGAAACCTAAAAGTTTCGAAGAGGCTGTTAGTAAAGGTTTAAAGAAAACTAAAAAAAAATATTATTGGAAACTGGAGAAAGCAAAATCCTTGTTTTTTGTGATAGAGAGTTGGTAAGAGAGACAGAACAAGATGGCAGAGTAGTCAGGCTCCTGGTAGTCCTTCTTACAACAAAGACCTGAAAAAACAAGTGAATCTATTATATGTGACAATCTAGAAGCCCTGAACATCAGAGGCAAAGTTGAGGAATCCAACTGAGTCACAGGAGGAGGGAGAGATGGTTCAGAAGCAGCGAGGAGTAGCCAGAACTGACTTGGAGGGAGCTGGAGCCTGTCAGGCTGGATCAGCTCCTGGTGCACGGTGAGGCAAGCAGTGGCACTCAGGAGGAGTTTTCCACGTAGGGAGAGGCCCAGTGGCAGACAGTCGACTCGACCATCCAGAACCAGTGAGAAGCAGCCCTCGATCAGCGAAAGATAAGTATTTCTGTCTGGTCTACCATGTGGATAAAAAACACCCACTTAGGGAAAAACCTTTCTCCCATTTAACTCCCCACTCCATGCTCTGTACTGGGCCTGGGATGGCTTCAGCGATTGTCAAGTCTCCGGGGCCAGAAGTGGGACTCATCACGTGCCCTGAGCCATTCTCCCGGCCTTGGAGAGGGAACAAAGTAACAAACGGGGGGGGGGAAATAATCTGCTGGCTCCCCTAAGCCAGGAACTCAGGGTAAGCACATCTCCTTTCCCTAGGCACAGGCATAAGGTATAAATGGACTTTGAATGCCTTTCCCCCTGCAGAAACTTGTGTGAACCCATTTCAAGGGCGTAGGCCTTCATTACCACAGTACAACAGGGTATATACCTGAAATCTAACTCCAACTGTTTCAGCTGTGAAGTGGCAGGTTCATGACATTTGACACTGCTATATCCATTAAGCAGGGTCTTCACCTACCCACATCAGGGGCCTGAGGACTGGTGGATCCACCCATGCCACCTAGCCATCTGTGACAGAGGCCCAAGAATAAGAGGTTCCCCCCCAGTCCTTATAGCCAACAGCATTGGATGCTCATAGTCCGGCTGCAAAACCCACTCCCTTATGTGCTCTAGGGAGCAGGGACATGCTTTTCCCCCAGACACTTGGGGGTGGCTGTCAGTCCCCTGCCTTGCTCAGTATGTGACCCTGGCTTCAGCCAGATGCCTGTGTCTACAACAATCACCCATACCTGTCTAGGACTGTAGGTGAGAGCCTACATCACACAACTGGTGACTGACTACCTGGAAACCTGAGCTGAATCCATACAGGAGTGGGTGGGCTCTTGGGCTCACATACTTAGAGGCAGCTCTGGCCGCCTGGTGGCAGGACGTTGGAGCTTCAGGGGCACTGGTGATCTGGCTAGATCACAAAAGTAGCCTATTTGGGCATATCAAAACAAAACAAGAAGCTAGGAAACAGTAAGCAAATATGAAATAAATAAATATAACAACTTATTGATGGCTCAGAGACAACAGTCAATATCAAATCACATAAAGAGGCAGACCATGGTGGTTTCAGCAGGCTCCCAAAATAAAGAATCAAGAAATTTTCCAGAGGAAGAGAATTTCTTGGAATTACTGGAGGTAGAATAGAAAATGTTAATATACAGAACTCTTCAAGAGATCAGGAAGGAGATTCAGCAAAACGTAGACCAAGCAAAATGCAAACCAAGCCACAGAGAAAATTAAGAACATTAGAGAAGAGCAGAATGACGAATTTAACAGCCTGCGAGAATCTATAGAGAGACAGCAATCAGAAATACAGAAAATTAACAATAAAATTTCAGAATTAGACAATTCAATAGAAAGTTATAGGAGCAGAATTGAGGCAATGGAAGTCAGAATTAGTGAGATTGAAGATAAAGCACTTGACACCAACTTATTTGAGGAAAAATTAGAAAAAAGGATTTAAAAAAATAAAGAAACTCTGAGAATTATGTGGGAGTCTATCAAGAGGAATAACCTAAAAGTGATTGGAGTACCAGAACAGATGGCAATAACAGAAAATACAGAGAGAAAAGTTGAAGATTTGTTGGCAGAAAACTTCCCTGATCTTATGAAAGATGAGAAGCTATCTATCCAAGATGCTCATTGAACTGCACATAAGGTAGATCCCAAAAGAAAGTCACCAAGACATATTATAATCAAACTTGCCAAAACCAAACAGAAAGAGAGAATTTTAAGAGGGACTAGGGATAAATGAAAAGCCATCTACAAAGGAGAGTCACTAAGACTAAGCTCGGACTACTCAGCAGAAACCATGCAGGCAAGAAGGCAATGGGATGACATATATAAAGCCTTGAAGGAAAAAAACTGCCAGCCAAGAATTATATATCCAGCAAAACTGTCTCTCAAATATGATGGCGAAATTAGGGCATTTCCAGATAAACAGAAGTTTAGGGAATTTGCAAAACCAAATCAAAATTACAAGAAATACTAAAGGGAGTCCTCCGGATAGAAAATCAATAACATCACATAATCACTCAAGACTAGAACACAGGACAGAGCAAACAGATATCAATCCAGATAGGGAAGTCACATAAAAAAATCAAAGCTAAAACACTGAAAATAGGGAAAAAGAGATGTCAATATGTAAAAGATGACAACATTGAAGCAAAAAAGAAGGACTAAAAAAATGTAGTCAAAGATCATTCATATGGAGAGGAAGTCAAGGCGATATAAAGAAATAGAAGACTCATTTAAAATTAAAAAATAAGGGTAAATATTAAGGTAATCACAAAGGAAAATAACAATCCTACATATGAAAATAAAAAACAAGATAAATATAAATACTCGGAAAATCCAAAATCAATGACAATGAAAAAGATGAAAAAAAAATACATAAAGAAAAACGACTCAGCACAGATAATTAAGGGGAACAAAGAAACTGAACAACACACAAAAAGAGACATCAAAATGACAACAGTAAACTCACACCTATCATAATTATGCTGAATGTAAATGGACTAAATTGCACCAATAAAGAGACAGAGAGTGGCAGAAAGGATAAAAAAACCCACGATCTGTCTATATGTTGCCTACAAGAGGCACGTCTTAGACTTAAAGACAAAAACAAACTAAAACTTAAAGAATGGAAAAAAACTATATCAAGCAAACAGCACTCAAAAATGAGTAGGAGTGGCAATATTCATCTCTGACAAAACAGACTTAAAAGTAAAATCCACCACAAAGGAAAAGGAAGGACACTATATAATGATCAAAGGATCAATACACCAGGACGACATAATTCTAATAAATATTTACTCAATGACAGAGCTCCAAAATACATAAAACAGAGTCTAATAGCATTGAAAAGAGAGATAGTCAGCTCTACAGTAATAGTAGGAGACTTCAACACACCACTTTCGGTAAAAGACAGAACATCCAGAGAAAAGCTAAACAAAGACATGGAAGATCTAAATGCTGCAATCAACCAAATTGATCTCATATATATATACAGAACACTCCACCCAACAGCAGCCAAGAATACTTACTTTTCCAATGCACAGGGAACATTTTCCAGAATAGATCACGTATTAGGCCATAAAGCAAGACTTAACAGAATCCAAAGCATCAAAGTATTACAAAGCATCTTTTCTGACCATAAAGTCATAAAAATACAAATAAATAACAGAAAAAACAAGGAAAAAAATCAAACACATGGAAACTGAATAATACCTTGCTCAAAAACTACTGGGTTATAGAAGAAAGTAAGGATGGAATAAAGAAATTCATAGACTCAAACGAGAATGAAAACACATCCTACCAGAACCTTTGGGACACAGCAAAAGCAGCGCTCAGAGGTCAGTTTATAGCAATAAATGCACACATCCAAAAAGAAGAAAGGGTAAAAAAAAAATTAACCTTACAACTGGAACAAGCAGAAAGAGAGCAGCAAAAGAAGCCACGGGTGCCAGAAGAGAGGAAATGATAAGAATTAGAGCAGAATTAAATGAAATAGAGTATAAAAAGACAATTGAAAGCGTTAACAAGACCAAAACCTGGTTCTTTGAAAAGACCATTGGTCAAAATGACAAAAGAAAAACAGGAGAGGAAGCAAATAACCCATATAAGAAATGAGATGTGTGATATTTCAACAGACCCAGCTGAAATTAAAAGAGTTGTAACATAATACTATGAAAAATTGTACTCTAACAAATTTGAAAACCTAGAGGAAATGGACATATTTCTAGAAACTCATCACCTACCTAAACTAACACAAACCGAGGTAGAACAACTAAATAAACCCATAACAAAAGAAGAGATTGAAAAGGTAATTAAAAAACTCCCAACAAAAAAAAGCCCTGGCCTGGACAGTTTCACTGGAGAATTCTACCAAACTTTCAGAGAAGAGTTAACATAACTACTACTAAAGGTATTTCAGAGCACAGAAAAGGATGGAATACTCCCAAACTCGTTCTATGAAGCCAGCATAACTCTGATACCAAGACCAGGTAAAGACACCACAAAAAAAGAAAATTACAGACCGCTATCCCCCATGAACATTGATGCAAAAATCCTCAACAAAATTCTAGCAATAGAATGCAGCAACATATAAAAAAATTTTATTCACCATGATCAAGTGGTATTTATACCAGGTATGCAGGGATGGTTCAACATTAGAATAACAATCAGAATACAATCAATGGAATCCATCACACTAATAAAGCAAAAGATAAGAACCACATGATCTTATCAATAGACGAAGAAAAGTCATTTGACAAAGTCCAACACCCATTCATGATAAAAACTCTCAACAAAATAGGAATAGAAGGGAAATTCCTCAACATAATTAAGGGGTTTATACAAAGCCAACAACCAACGTCATCCTAAATGGAGAGATTTTGAAAGCATTCCCCTTGAGAACAGGAACCAGACAAGAATGTCCTTTATCACCACTCTCATGTAACATTGTCCTGGTAGTCCTAGCCAGAGCAATTAGGCTAGAAAAAGAAATAAAGGGCATCCAAATTGGTAGGGATCAAGTAAAAGTATCTCTGTTTGCATATGATATGATCTTATATATACACAACCCCAAAGAATCCACAAGAAAACTACTGGAACTAATAGGAGATTTCAGCAAAGTATCAGGGTACAAGACAAACACACAAAAATCAGTTGGATTCCTCTACACCAGCAAAGAGAATTTCGAAGAGGAAATCACCAAATGAATACCATTTACAAAAGCCCCCACGAAGATAAAATAAGTAGGAATAAATCTAACCAGAGATGTAAATGACCTATACATTTAAAAGTACAAGACACTACTGCAAAAAAACAAGAGACCTGCATGAGTGGAAAAACATACCTTGCTCATTGACAGGAAGACTCAACATGGTGAAAATGTCAATTTTACCCAAAGCGATCTACAGATACAATTCAATCCCGATCCAAATTCCAATGGCGTTTTTATTCATTTATTCATTTTTTGTTGTACTTTAGATGACGGTTTACCGAACAAATAGTTTCTCATTAAACAGTCAGTACACATATTGTTTTATGACATTGGTTAACGACCCCACGACATGTCAACATTCTCCCTTCTCGAACTTGGAGAACTTTTTTTTTTTTTTGGTGAAAATATAAATAGCCAAATTTACACGAGTTCAAAATATTCTACATGTAAAATTCAGTAACATCGATTGCATTCTTCCAGTTGTGCTGCTATTATCACTATCCTTTTCCAAATTATTCCATCACCATTATCTTCACCTCATTGCCGCCTATACTTCCCATCAAACATTTTGAGTTGCTGTTGTCAATTTGATCTCACGTAACTTTTTTTTTGTACCTTAGAGGAAGGTTTGCAGAACAAATAGTTTCTCATTAAACAGTTAGTACACATACTGCCCTATGACAATGGTTAACAACCCCACGACATGTCATCACTGTCCCTTCTCAAACTTGTGTTCTATATCAACAGCTTTCCTGTCCTCTTCTGCCTTCTAGTTCTTGTCCCTGGACTGCTGTGACTCATTAGTCCCATTTTGTTTTATGAGGCTGTCCAATCCCCGGCTGAATAGTGAACTTCGAGAATGACTTCACCACTGAGCTAAAAGGGTGTCTGGGGGCCATACTCTCAGGGTTTCTCCAGTCTGTCAGGCCAGTAAATGTAGTCGTTTTTTTTTTTTGTGAGTTACAATTTTGTTCTACATCCTTCTCCAGATCTGGCCAGGACCCTCTATTGTGATCCCAGTCAGAGCAGTCAGTGGTGGTAGCCAGGCACCATCTAGCTGTACTGGACTCAGACTGGTGGAGGCCATGGTAGCTGTGGTCCATTAGTCCTTTGGACTAACCTTTTCCTTGTATCCAGTTCTCTTCCTTCTCCTTGCCCCCGAAGGGGTGAGACCAGTGGAGTATCTTAGATGGCTACTCACAGGCTTTTAAGACCCCAGACGCTACTCACCAAGGTAAAATTTAGAACATTGTCTTTATAAACTGTGTTATGCCAATTGAGCTAGATGTTCCTGGAAACCATGGTCCCCAAAGCCCTCTGCCCAGCAATTCAGTCCCTCAGAGAGTTCGGATGTGTCGATGGAGCTTCCATGACCTTTCCTTGTACAAGTTGTGCTGGCTTCCTTTGTATTGTATACTGTTTTACCATTCACCAAAGTTACCACTTATCTATTGTCTATTTAGTTCCCCCCACCCCTCCCATCCCGCATAACCAACAAAGATTTGTTTCTTTTTGTGTGTAAACTTTTACATGAGTTTTTACAGTAGAGGCCTCATACAATATTTGTCCTTTTGTGATTGACTTATTTCACTCAGCATAATGTCCTCCAGTTTCATCCATGTTAT
>NW_004444085.1:1567210-1609328 GCF_000243295.1 Trichechus manatus latirostris
TTCTTTGTCTTTGGTTTTAGCAAGTGTGATTATGATATGTCTTGGTGATTTTGTTTTGGGGTCTATCTTATATGGGGTTCTTTGAACTTCTTGGATTGTCAGCTTTTCATCTTTCCTGATATCGGGGAAGCTTCCTGTCAGCTATTCTTCAATGATCCTCTCTGTGTTTTCTGTTTTCTCCCCATTCTGGAACTCCGATCACTCACAGATTTTTGCTTTTGATTGTATCCCATATAATTCTCAGGGTCTCTTCATTTTTCTTTGTTTTTTTTCTGATTTTTCCTCAGAGTTGTATCCAAGTGTTTGTCTTCAATTTCACTGATCCTGTCTTCCATCATTACAAACCTGCTCCCCAGTTCTTCTATGACACTGTCCATTTCTGAAATCTTGTCATTTATCTTTTGGTTTTCTAATTGTTGTTTTTGTATGATTTCTAGTTGTGAATTATTTTGGCATTTTGTTGCTGTATTATTTTCCTGAATTCTTCCATTTTTTTGTTGGTATTTTCCATGAATTTGTCTTCCATTTCCATGATTTTGTCTATTTTTATCTCATTTTTGTCTGCTTTCTACTTCAACTGCTGGATAATTCTGAATATTAGAGATTTGAATTCCCTATCAGTTAGGTCTAATGCCTTTTCTTCTACTGGATGGTCATCTGCTGTTTTATTTTGGACACCTAGTGGAACACCCTGTCCTGTTTTTGTCAATGTTTGTTATTTTTTGCTGTCTTTGGGCATTCAGTGGTTATTTTCCTCATTTATTGATTGTAGGTTTGTTTGTTTCATCCTGCTTTTTTGTTTTATTTGGTTATGTCTGAGCAGGCGGGCTGTGTTTTCTTTGTTGTTTGCTCGTCTGTAGGCATGATACTTTTCACCTCCTTCTTCAACTGGCATAGTCAGTTACTCAGGTATGGTACAGCAGAGTAAGTCCAACTGAAGAGGAGTTGCTGGGATGGTTTGTTTGTGGCACTTACCAGGGCTGACAGTGTAGACTGGGAATCAGTGCAGGACAGGTTCCAGTAGGCTATGCTTGCACTGTTTGGAAGTGTGATGTTCAGTGCACAGTTCAGGTAGGCAGGGAGGAAGGTGTGGATGGTGATGTGTGGAGCTAAGATGGGTATGGGAAAGATGAGAGAGAGGGGAGAGGAATAGAGGCCAAAAATATACACATAAACAAAAAAGAGTGTTAAGGGAGCTTGCTATTGAAGTGGAGAGATGAGAGATGAGAGATGCAGAAAAACAAAAATGAGGGAAAAAAAGGAGAAGCATAAAAGAAAAAAATGTATAAATTGAGATACTGGAAATGAAGAAAGACAAAAAAGGAATAAGAGAGAGAAGAAAACAAAGCAAAGAATAAAAAAAAAGAAACAAAAAAACAAAAACAAAAAAAGAAAAAAAAAAAACAAGAAAAAAGAAATGCCCCCAGGGATGTCCTTGTACATCCATACAGAGTAAGGGAGTAGCTTCCAAGATGAGCAGTACTTCGTGGCTAGAAAGGGCTCCCAAGCCAAGAAAAGAATAAGAAAACAAACAAATCAGAACAAATCAGAGCAAACAAACAAACAAAGAATCCCCAGGGGTCCCACCAGTGTGTCCGCAAGGGCCGGGAAGCAGTTTCACAGTTGAGCGGTGTTTTGCAGCCTTTCGGGAAGAAGCAAAGATGGTGCACAAAGTCAGCTATTTGAAAGAAAGGAGGGGGAGGTGGTGAGAGGTAAGCAAGAAATCTAAAGAAGCAGAAAAAAGCAATACCAGCAGCCAACAAAACACACTCAGGGACCTGGCCAGTGCAGGTGGGTGGAATTCAAGTGACACCAGGGTGAAGCTGGTGCTTCCAGGCCAAGAGACTCTGGCTGCAGGAAGCAGAGGAGACTAAGTGGGGATGAAGAAGGGTGGGGGTGGGAAAGTGTGTATCGCTGGTTACTGGTTGTTCTGTCTCCTGTTGGAAGCTCTGTGAAGCTGCTTTCTCATACCCCCTGTTCACTGATCTCTGATAGGAGTCCAAGATGGTGGATCCATGCTGTGGTAGCTGATAGGGGACCTCTGAATGTATCTCTCCTCACTCTCTGTTCTCAGTCAGTTTCTTATTCCATTTGGCACTTGGCTGAGTTCTTTATCTCTTCATTTGATGCTTATGGTTTCAGAATTGATGTATGACTCTGTTTGACTTAGTTTTTCTGATCTTTGCTGCGGAGGGATGGCATGGTGTTTCTGACTATACTGCCATGTTGCCTGGAAGTCCTCCAAAGGCATTTTTTATTGAGATGGGGGAAAAAAATCACCTACTTCATATAGAAAGGGAAGAGGCTCTGGATAAGTAAACATTTCTCAAGAAGAAAGAACAAAATGGGAGGCCTCACACTACCTGAGTTTAAGATCTATTATACCGCCATGGTAGTCGAAACAGCCTGGTACTGGTACAACAGCAGACACATAGACCAATGGAACACAATTGAGAATCCAGACATAAATTCATCCACCTATGAGCAGCTGATATTTGACAAAGGCCTAAATTCTGTTAATTGGGGAAAAGACAGTCTCTTTAATAAATGGTGCTGGCATAACTGGATATCCATCTGCAAAAAACTGAAACAAGACCCATACCTCACACCATGCACAAAAACTAACTCAAAATGAATCAAAGACCTAAATACAAAATCAAAAACTATAAAGATCATGGAAAAAAGAATAGGGACAATGCTAGGAGCCCTAATACATGGTGTAAACAGAATATGAAACATAACTAACAGTGCACAAACACCAGAAGAGAAACTAGATAACTGGGAGCTCCTAAAAGTCAAACACTTACGCTCATCAAAAGACTTCACCAAATGAGTAAAAAGACAACCTACAGACTTGGAAATAGTTTTTGGCTACAAGAAATTCGATCAGTGTCTAATCTCAAAAATCTACAAGATACTGCAAAACCTCAACAACAAATAGAAAAATAAGCCAATTAAAAATCGGCAAAGTATATGAACAGGCACTTCACCAAAGAAGACATTCATTCAGGTGGCTACAGATAAATGAGGAAATTCTCATGATCATTAGCCATTAGAAAAATGCAAATCAAAACTACAATGAAATATCATCTCACCCCAAGAAGGCTAGCATTAATTCAAAAAACACAAAATAATAAATGTTGAAAAGGTTGTGGAGAGACTGGAACACTTATATACTGTTGGTGGGAATGTAAAATGGTACAACCACTCCAGAAACTGATTTGGTGCTTCCTTAAAAAGCTAGAAATAGAAGTACCGTATGATCCAGCAATCCCAATCCTTTGAATATATCCAAGAGAAATAAGAGCTGTCATACGAATAGATATATGCACGCCCATGCTCATTGCAGCACTGTTAACGATAACAAAAAGATGGAAACAACCTAGGTACTCATCAATGGACTAATGGTCAAGTTATGTTATAGTCACACAATGGGATACTCCACAACAATAAAGAACAACAATGAATCCGTGAAACATAACGTGGAAGAATCTGGAAGGCATTATGCTGAGTGAATTTAGTCACTCTCTAAAAAGCAAATATTGTATAAGATCACTATTATAAGAACTCAAGAAATGGTTTAAACACAGAAGAAAACATTCTTTGATGGTTACGAGGGTGAAGAGGGAGAGAAAGTGTTATTCACTAAGTAGATAGTAGACAAGAATTATCTTAGGCGAAGGGAAAGACAGCACAGACTACAGGGGAATTCAGCACAACTGGACTAAACCAAAGCTAAGAAGTTTCTTGAATATAACCAAACACTTCGAGGGACAGAGTAGCTGGGTCGGAGGTCTGGGGACCATGCTTTCAGGGGACATCTAGGTCAAATGGCATAATAAAGTTTTTTAAGAAAATGTTCTGCATCCTACTTTGGTGAGTGGTGACTGGGGTCTTAAAAGCTTGCAAGTGACCATCTAAGATGCATCAATTGGTCCCCACCCACCTAGAGTAAAGGAGAATGAAGAGTACCAAAGTCACATGCAAAGTATTAGCCCAAGAGACAGAATGGGCCACATAAACCAGAGACTTCATCAGCCTGAGACCAGAAGAACTAGATTGTGCTCGGCTACCACCTATTTCCGCCCTGACAGGGAACACAAAAAGAGTCCCTGATGGAGCAGGGAAAAGTGGGGTGCAGAACTCAAATTCTAGTAAAAAGACCACACTTAATGGTCTGACTGAGGCTGAAGGAACCCCAGAAAGCATGGCCCCCAGACTCTCTGTCAACCCAGAACTAAAACAATTCCCGAGGCCAACTCTTCAAATCTTCAGACGAAGATTAGACTTGACTACGGTCCATAAAATGATGCTCATGAAGAGTATTCTTCTTAGCTCCAGTAGATACATGATACTAAATGAGCAGCTGCTGTCCGGAGGTGAGATGAGAAGTCAGAGAACGTCAGGAGCTGATTGAATGGACACGGGAAATCTGGGGTGGAAGGGAGGAGTGTGCTGTCATAGTATAGGGAGAGCAATTAGGGTCACATAACAGTGTGTGTATAAATTTTTGTATGAGAAACTAACTTGAATTGTAAACTTTCACTTAAACTAGAACAATAAAATAAAAAAAGAAAATTGGTAAGAATATTGTCTATGGTAACATGAAAAATGACTCAATGTTTTAGCTACAGAAAACCTGGGCACAGTGTTGAAGTTTGAAAGTGCTGTCTTTTTTTTTTCTTGGTGCTTATGGTAAAATACAAGAGGGAAAAGGTAAAGGGCAATCTATTCAGTTTTCAGGCAGAATTTTCTAGAAAATTAAATGACTTTCTGGGCCTAAAAATAAAACAATTTCTCATTCACATTCTCTCCTGGCAAAAGGTCCTGAAAAAGAGAAAAGACCTTGGGAAAATAATTAAATCTAGGGTGCTGTTAGGATTTTACCTTAGGGTAAAGATGAAGCCATGGGTTTGAGTGTGACTCCACTTAAGATCTTGGACAGATTTAAGTTGTTACTTCATAGGCCTTTTCAAAAAGAGATATAAAGTCTTCTGAGACATGGATGGCAAACTAGACCTTCCCTGTTAAAAAACAGGGTTTATGAGAATATTAAGGGTGTTGTCCTTCAGCAGCCTCACAGGGGTCTCAGGATTAAGAAGGGCTTGTCTTAAAGAGAATTGTGGTTTTGGCTTTTGTCTAATGGAGTGAACCCCAGTGATAGTCTAAAAAACAAGCAAAGATTTTATAGAAATGTACTTGCTGAAACAAGGCAATCTGGACTAAAAAGAACAGACAGAGCAAAAAAATGAATAGAAGCCATAGGTGTCCCCCTCCCCAACCTCTTATGGGCAGAATGCAAATAAGAAGCTCATTCATTGCAAACATGGGCTATTTCATATGGAAAAGGAAAGATTACTCAGAGGGTGGAATCTGTGAGCATATAATGATTGTTCAATCCACTAAACTTGGGAGTTATTTGTTACACATTATTATTAATCAGAATAGCCATTTATGCTTTTGCTGGTAATGATTAAACAAATAGGTCTAACTGACTTTTCTCTCCAGCTCTATTTTCTATGTTTAATACTCAAACACAAAGGCTAGAAGACAATGCAAGACGGTTGATCCTGAAGGCTTCTGGATGTGAAGAAACTGTTCAGTAACCAAATTCATTTGTAAATATTTATACCATAGAGTTGTCTGTTATACGCACACACACACACTCACACACACATTTTTAGAAAAGTTTGTTTCAGGAAGAAAATGTAAAAAAGTACTAGGTTTTCTTAACAGTCTAACAGCAAAACTTTTCTGCACACACGTTACACTACTGACATTGCTGGAATTTCTATGAAATATTTTTATTGAATACATTTTTTTTAAAAAAAGCAATCATTATGAGCCTTTTCAAAGTCAACTAAGTACAATTTCTTTACCAGTTGCTGTCAAGTCGACCCTGACTCATGGTGACCCCATGTACGTCAGAGTAGAATTGTGCTCCGTGGGATTTTTAATGATTGATTTTTCAGCTGTAAATCACCCTTGTGTTTCCGTGGTTAAAGCGCATGGCTGCTAACCGAAAAGATCGGTGGCTCAAACTCATCAGCCACACTGTGGGAGAAAGATATGGCAATCTGCTTCCATGAAGACTTACAGCCTTGTAAACCCTATAGGGCAGTTCTACTCTGTCCTATAAGCTAGCTATGAGTTGGAATCTACTTGACAACAGTGAGATTGCTTTTTATTTAGATCATGAGGCAGTTCTCCAAGGTGCATCTGAGTGGACTTGAACCACAAACTTTTGGTCAGCAGTTGTGAACATTAACGGTTTACGCCACAAGGGACTCCACAATTTTTGGGGGGGCATGTAAATTCAATATGCAAAGAAAATATGATTTCACAGAAATAATATGTTAAAATATATTTTTCATGTTTTATGAACATTTAGAGTTGTTTATGCCCTGTTCACACTGACATTCTATAATGTGTATACATCTATGGGCATATACAATATTTGTCGCACCTATGACAAATTAGACAAACACAATGGATCTTGATGACAGCCTCTCTTACTCTCAGTTCTCTGATGAGCTTATCTTTTATTGTTTCCAAGAAGATGTGCAAATAATAACTCAGTATTTTTATTGGTTTAATATGACAATGCAATCACCCAGAGACACAACTCAATGCAAGTCTATATTATTATCTATTTTTGTGCAATCACTCAGCAAAATTTGACAGCTAGAATTATTGAGGGAAGTTGTGATAACTAGAATAACAATTTTTCAGCGTTATGCATTTTGGCACTGGTTTTGATAGTCACACCTGCCAACAATTACTTTTTGGCCTAGAGAAATGCTTATCACTCTAATTAAATGATCTATGGCTTAGAGAGGGTCTTCGCCATCCCCTTATAGTCTATCAGATCAATCCACAAACAAAGGTCTATGAATGCATATCTGGGTACAAGTTATATTACAATCAGCACTTTGTAGAACTTCACACATAGGTGTTCAAGAAAGTGTGTTTGACTTATTAAGTCATATTTTGTTCCACTGTGTCCCCCTTCTGTTCAATTTGCTCAATTTACCATACTGAGGGAAAAAAAATTAAATACAAAACGATTTGATATTGTGACAAAATCCTTGCTTTGTGTTTCAGGATTTGTTTCATTCTTAGGCTTGGTGTCTCCTCTATCCCTCTGCTAAGGGATATGCAACTGCCTGCTGTGTGGTGAGCTCTGCTTCTTTCAGGGCAGGAGGGATATAAGCATCCATTTTAATATTAACCAGCTAAAAGTAACGAGATAATGTTTTTAGATATTAACCAAGTATTATTGTGGTGGTGGTGGTGATGGTGGCTTTCTTCCGTCTTTTCACGGTTATATCATTGACCCTATGGGTAAAATTTCCAGAAATCATTTGTTAGAATTTATTGTAAAGGAAAATCTGCTATTAACAGCCACAGAACCAGTTTCTGCCATCTATGCTCACTGTGTCCCAGACTACCAAAGGAATGTAGAGAATAGCTAACACCCATCATCAAAGAATGTCATAGAAGTCTACAACACTCTTAGTGGAGGAACAGTTTTAGATACTAAATTTTAATATCAAAATTTAGTTTTTTCAATTTTGTCTTTTGTATTAATCATATATTGTCCATACAGCTTATGCACAGTCAGCTTCAACAATCTATGGGCACTTGTATCTATAAGTCAGCTTTGCATCAAAATTAGCTTCAGTTCAATATTCATTAATTCACTCATTCTTTAAGAAGAATATCAAGTTCACTGATAAGTACTAAGGATATAGTGAGGACTGGAATGCAGTTCTTGTGTCAGACTATATCCCAATGGAGAGACATGTACGTAAATACTTACAAGCCCCTGAAATAAGCATATAGTATTGTAATTCAGTAAGCATAAGTTAGAGCAATCATTTATTTAATTTTCAACTATAACTTGAGCCTCTATTATGTGCCAGGTACTCTTCTGGGTACTGGAGAAGAAATGGAACCGAACTATCTGCTGTTATTAACCTGCATTCTAGTGGGACAGAGAAGAAAAAATGACTGATTACTGAGAGAAGGTATGTGAAAAAAGATTCCCTGACTCTTCTTTAGAGTAGAAATGTGTTAGGGGGAGAAGTTGAAGTATTATTTACCACATGAATAGAACAACACATGAAAAAAATTAGTTGGATTTGAAATAATTGGTACTTAAGTGTCTCCACATATTAGGATGCACATATAAAACTAGGGATGGGATTTTCCTGGGAAATGATGATGAAGTCTATGTCAGAATATAGTCTGCAGAAAAGTGCATGTTTAGGTAGCCTAAGCCACGATTTTTTTGAGTAGGCTATATAATCTTCTAAATTAGTTTATAGCAAATCAATTTGTAAGAAACGCTTTACTTGAAATTGTTGTTGTCAGGTGCCGTCGAGTCAGTTCCAACTCACAGCAATCTTATGTACGACAGAAGTAAACACCGCCCGGTCCTGCGCCACCCTGACAATCGTTGTGAGTCCATTGTTGCAGCCACTGTGTCAATCCATCTCCTCGAGAGTCTTCCTGTTTTTCACTGACTCTCTGCTTTACCAGTCATGATGTCCTCCTCCAGGGACTGATCTTTCTTGATAACATGTCCAAAGTATGTGAGACAACGTCTTGCCATCCTTGCTTCTAAGGAGCATTCTGGGTATACTTCTTCCAAGACAGATTTGTTCCTTCTTCTAGCAGTCCATGGTGTATTCAATATTGTTCGCCAATACTGTAATTCAAAGGTGTCAGTTCTTCTTAGGTCTTCCTTATTCATTGTCCAGGTTTCACACGTATATCAGGGGATTGAAAATACCATGGCTTTGGTCAGGTGTGCCTTAGTCGTCAAGGTGACATCTTTGCTTTTTAACACTTTAAAGACGTATTTTGCAGCAGACTTGCCCAATAAAATGCATCGTTTGATTTCCTGACTGCTGCTTCCATGGGTGTTGATTGTGGATTCAAGTAAAATGAAATCCTTGGCAACTTCAATCTTTACTCTGTTTATCAAAGAGTTCTTTTTTATTAAGGATAGTTTTACTTAGGGTAACCTAAATTATTATAAAATTGACAGGCAATCTGAAATTATTTTGTAGCTAATTCTATTTCCTTGTACAACAAAATATTTTACCAGATTCTCCAAAATAACAATGCATAATAGGTATTTACTTTCTTTAATCATTTTGACTACTCAATAGATGCTTATATGCTTATATTAAGAGGCAGGGACATGAAGGCAATGGACAAAGTGCCTAAAAAATATAAACCCTGAGTAATCAATATTTTTATAATTAAGAGTCAGATGAGATGTGAATCAAATTAAACAAAGTTAGAAAGATGCCACAATAACAGAATATTATTCTCTTGAGTTTGCGTTTGGTGTGTTAATAAAATTAAAGGAGTCTTTGGGGTGGCACAAACTGTTAAGCACTTGACCACTAGCCGAAATGTTGGCAGTTCAAACCCATACAGGGGTGCCTCGGAGGAAAGGACTGGTGATTTGCTTCCAAAAGATCACAGCCTTGAAAACCCCGTGGAGCAGTTCTACTCTGCACACGTGGGGATGTCATGAATTGGACTTGACTTTATGGCAACTAACAACAACACCAACAATAAAATTGAAAACTGAAAGGATGTTATACACCATTAAACAAACTAACACACATAGAATCTCACACCTTTTATGTGCATACCTGCACAATAGTGATACTTGTCTATTATTCCTTTATAAAACACTTTATCCTATGAATGATGACCTGAAATTCTGTTATCTTACGGAGTTTTAGATAACAAAATTAGCCTGCTTAAAGAATATACCAACTACTTTAATCAAACACAAAAGGAGAGGTTGTCTTCACTTGATAACCACACACAATAAACCAAGGAATATTTTTAATCTATTTAAAGTCTCAAGAAATTTAGAGTTGCATTCATTTTGAAGGTCAGATTTTTGCAAAATTAAAAAAAGTTATTTTTATGCACTAAATTAATGAAGGGGAAACCCTGGAGGCGTAGTGGTTAAGATCTACAGCTGCTAACCAAAAGGTTAGCAGTTTGAATCCACCAGGTGCTCCTTGGAAACTCTATGGGGCAGTTCTACTCTGTCCTATAGGGTCACTATGAGTTGGACGGCAATAAGTTTGTTTGTTTTTCAATTAATGAAATAAGTAAATGCTACAAATAATCCATTTTGGCATATGTTTGTCTTATAGTAATTATTATTTATGCAATGTAAAATTATACATGGCACTTTACCACACATGAAAGAATAAGTAATATACCCTGGTAAGAAAATAACTTAAAAATGGAATTTCTACAAAACACTTTAAATTTTCTAAACATTTGTATTTAATTTGACCATACCAGTGTTTCCTAAAATACATCAAGCATGCATTGAAAGAGATTGAAAGTGAAGAAATTATTTTCTAATTCTAGAGTAGTTAAAGGGAATCCCTGGATGGTGCAAATAGTTAATGTGCTTGGCTGCTAACTGAAAGATTGGAGGTTTGTGTCTACCTAGAAGTGCTTTGAAATAAAGGCCTGGTAATTTAGTTCAAAAAAAATCAACCACTGAAAACCTTATGGAGCACAGTTCTACTCTGACACACGTAGGGTCACTATGAATTGGAGTTGACTTGACAGCAACTGGAAAGAAAGAAAAAAAAGAATGGTTAAAAACACAATTAGGTAGGTAAGGGCGGGCAAATGAAAATGCCCAATTTTATGAGAAATGTGAGAAAAAATGAATGAGAACAATTAACAGAGGATTTTATAACTTTATAAAGTGGATAAAGGAGAAAACTATTTAAACATGATAGAAACTATCAGCAAACAAAAATAACAACAGATAGCACACACACAAAAAAAAAATGAAATACACAAACAATGTCTGTTAAATCTACATTGCTTCTAGATAGTACAATAAGTAATGAAGTAGTGGGAGGATTCTTGCTTGCTTACAAAAATACCACATATCCAGTAGGATTCCATCAGCAGGGTTCGAGAAAAGGACTGCAGGCTCAGAGTAATACTGTTTCTTTGCTACCAATGAGTCCTTTATCTGCAGACATCATGAAGGAATCCACAGTAAAAATAAGATTGTTGCTCTGCAGGACACTGCATCAATGAAGTCCAGCATGAGCCCCAGAACTATGAGCACTTCTGGCAAGAATCTCCCTCCACTCGACAATACATCCCTTCCTCCAACATTTATAGTGCTAAACACTCCCAGCTTTGGAAACATCAGAACTAATATCATTCTGCCTTTTATCATCTCAAAAGCAGACTCTCTTAGGCTCTCCTCACTGCCTAGAGTCTACACACTAATCATGTAGACATCTCTTTATTGCTTGTTCTAACCTCATTCTCTTCTCATTGTCGTTTCATTGTGCCCGTGGACATTCATCTTCATCAAAATGCTTTATAAGCTCAGTATCTTCTGTGAATGCCATCTTCAAATCCACATAGGTCACTGCTCCCCAGAAGCCCTCTCAAGTAAGGACTGTTTTCTCTCCCACATCCTTTCACCAGTGATCCTGGAGATGAGGTGATGGTCCTTACTTTTCATTGTCATATCCATAAATATTACCTTATTCTTACCTAAAATCTTCTAGCTTTAAATCTCATGTCAGCAAAATATATCAACGTATTTGTCACCTGTTGTTGTCTGGGTTTCCCCAGAAGCCAAACTGAGACAAGGATATGAGTGTAAGCAATTTATTTGGGAGGTGCAGGAACCACAGTGAAGAGTACATAAAGGAGACAAAAAAGTAAAGGCAATATGTAAAACGAACAATATTAAGGCAGCTATACTGTGAGTGATAGGAGTTTTTTACCCAAAGAAGAAATTTGGGGAAACTATATGAGATTCAGCTGAGCTTACAAACTTAGGCAGACTAGGAAGAAGGACTTGGCAGTATAATTCTGAAAAAAATTAGCCAGTGAAAACATTATGAATAACAGTGGGACATTGTCAGATATAGTGCGGGAAGATGAGCCCCTCAGGTTGGAAGTCACTCAAAAGAAGACCAGGGAAGAGCTACCTCCTCAAAGTAGAGTCGACCTTAATGACATGGATAGAGTCAAGCTTTTGAGACCTTCATTTGCTGATTGGCAAGACTCAGAATGAGAAGAAACAGCTGCAAACATCCATTAATAACAGCAAAGTGGAATGTACAAAATATGAATCTAGGAAAATTGGAAATCATCAAAAATGAATTGACATGCATATCCTAGGTATTAGTGAGCTGAAATGTACTGGTATTCACCATTTTGAACTGGACAATCATATGGTCTATTATGCCGGGAATGACAGATTAAAGAGGAATTGTGTTACATTCGTTGTCAAAAAGAACATTTCAAGATCTATCCTGAGGTACAACTCTGTCAGTGATAGGATAATATCCATATGTCTACAAGGAAGACCAGTTAATATGACTATCATTCAAATTTAAACACCAACCACTAAGGTCAAAGAGGAAGAAATTGAAAATTTTTACCAACTTCTGCAGTTTGAAATTGATAAAGCATGTGATTAGGATGCATTGATAATTACTGGTGATTGGAATGCCAAAGTTGGAAACAAAGAAGGATTGGTAGTTGAAAAGCATGGCCTTAGTGATAGAAATGATGCCAGAGATCGCATGATAGAATTTTGCAAGACCAACGACTTCTTCATTGTAAATACTCTTTTTCAACAAATATATGGTGACTCTACAAGTATACCTCACCCGATGGAATACATAGGAATCAAATAGTCTATATCTGTGTGCAAAGAGATGATGTAAAAGCTCAATATCATCAGTTAGAACAAGGCCAGGGGCCAACTGTGGAACAGACCATCAATAGCTCGTATACAAGTTGAAGTTGAAGCTGAAGAAAATTAGAATAAGTCCATGAGATCCAAAGTATGACCTTGAGTATATCCCACCTGAAATTAGAAATCATCTCAAGAATAGATTTGACACACTGAACACTGATGACTGAAAACCAGACGAGTTGTGAAGCGACATCTAGGACATCATATATGAAGAAAGCAAGAAATCATTAAAAAGACAGGAAATGAAGAAAAGACCAAGATGGATATCAGAAGAGACTCTGAAACTTGCTCTTGAATGTCAAGTAGCTAAAGTGAGCAGAAGAAATGATGAAGTAAAAGAGCTGAAGGGAAAATTTCAAAAGGTGGCTCTAGAGGACAAAGTAAAGTATTGTAATGACATTGGCATAGACCTGGAATAAGAAAACCAAAAGGGAAGAACACACTTGGTATTTCTCAAGCTGAAAGAACTGAAAAAAAAAAATTCAAGCCTCAAGTTGCAGTAACGAAGGATTCTATGGGCAAAATACTGAACTACACAGGAAACATGAAAAGAAGATGGAAGGAATACACAGAGTCACTGTACCAAAAAGAATTGGTCAATGTTCAATCATTCCAAGAGGTAGCATATGATGAAGAACTTATGGTACTGAAGGAAGAAGTCCAAGCTGCACTGAAGACATCGGTGAAAATCAAGGCTCCAGGAATTGATGGAATACCAATTGAGATGTTTCAACAAATGGATGCAATGCTAGAAATGCTCATTCATCTATGTCAAGAAATTTGGAAGACAGCTACTTGGTTAACCCACTGGAAGAGATCCATATTTATGCCTATTTCAAAGAAAGGTGATCCAACCAAATGCAGAAATTATTGAACAATATCATAAGCAAGTAAAATTTTACTGAAGGTCATTCAAAAGTGGTTGCAGGAGGACATTGACAGGGAACTGCCAGAAATTCAAGCTGGATTCAGAAGAGGATGTGGAAGGAGGGATATCATTGCAGATTCTGGCTGAAAGCAGAGAATACCAGAGAGGCATTTACCTGTGTTTTATTGACTATGCAAAGGCATTCAACTGTGTGTGGACCATAACAAATTATGGATAACATTGTGAAGAATGAGAATTCCAGAACACTTAATTGTGCCCATGAACCTGTACATAGATCAAGAAGCAGTCTTTCAAAAAGAACAAGGGGATAATATGTGTTTTAATGTCAGAAAAGGTGTACATCAGAGTTATATCCTTTCACCATATTTATTCAAGAGGTATGTAGGGAAAATACTCTGAGAAGCTGGGCTGTATGAAGAAGAACATGGCATCAGGATTGGAGGAAGACTCATTAACAACCTGCAATAGGCAATGACACAACCTTGCTTGCTGAAAGTGAAAAGGACTTGAATCACTTATTGGTGAAGATCAAAGACTATAGCTTTCTGTATGGATTATACCTCAACATAAAGAAAACAAAAATCCTCACAACTGGACAAATAAGCAACATCATGATAAATGAAGAAAAGATTTAACTTGTCAAGGATTTCATTTTACTTGGATGCACAATCAACTCCCATGGAAGCAGCAGTCAAGAAATCAAAGGACCAATTGCACTGGACAAATCTGAGGTACGAAAAGACCTGTTGAAAGTTTTAAAAAGCAAAGATGTCACTTTAAGGACTAAGGTGCACCTGAACCAAGCAATGAAATTTCCAAGCACTTCATATACACGTGAAATCTGGGCAATGAATAAGGAAGACCGAAAAAGAATTGATGCCTTTGAATCATAGTGTTGGTAAAGAATATTGAATATACCATGAACTGCCAAAAGAAGGAACAAATCTCTCTTGGAAGAAGTACAGCCAGAATGCTACTTAGAAGCCAGGATGGAGAGACTTCATCTCACATACTTTGGACATGTTATCAGCAGGGATCAGTCCCTGGAGAAGGACATCATGCTTGGTAAAATAGAAGGTCAGTGAAAAAGAGGAGGACCCTCAAAGAGATGGATTAACACAGTGGCTGCAACAATGGACTCAAGCAGTACAGCAATCATGAGGATGTCACAGGACTGGGCAGTGTTTCGATCTGTTTTACATAGGGCCGCTATGAGTTGGAACCGACTCAGTGGTACCTAACAACAACATATGGGATTATCATTCCTCAGGGGTAGTTATAAATTATTACCTGTTAGTCACTGGCTGAAGGCTGATGGGGGATCAAGAGAGAGAGATGGCAAGGTGGATGTGTGTGGAGAATAATTTCCTGACATTTCTGTCCTGCTGGGAAGGATAATGATTTTAGAGAAGATCCTCAGCCAAAGGTAGGAAGTCTTAAACCAGAAAAGCTCATTTCCATCTGGTCGATTCCGACTCATAGCTACACTATCCTAGGCCCCAACAAAATGAAGTAAGTGGGGCACTGACAATATCTGCTGGGTAACTCTACCCGTCACCATTCAGAACTACTTGTGACCCACATTAAGTTCATTCAATTTGGGTTCAGTACATTCAAGGGAGTAACCTTTCAAGTCTTGTCAAGCATTAAAAAAACAAAAACAAAAACAAAAGTACAGTAAGTCCGCAGGTGATGAATGTCCAACTTACTGAGAGCTCATATTTGCCCTTTAATGTTATATAAATTTGCCCTCACTTTGAAAAGATTGAACCAAAACCTACTTGTAGCAAATTATCACAATCGCCTTCACTTCCTGTATGTGCAGCTTTTAAATCACTGAAAAGGCTTCAAGTTCTTACTTGCACTAAAGTAAGGCTAAATAAGAACCATATGCACCTATTCCGACTTACTTACAAATTCTTAAACACACGCAGTTAGGAATGTTTCTCATTCATCAACTGGGGACTTCTTGTATTACTACGAAAAGCTACATTCTGTTACTCCTGTAGCTGATATCAAAGCCACAGATGAAATTCATCAGCCAGTGTTTCGGCTGATTCAGATTCCCTGCAAGGTGGGATAATTCATCTCTTCCTCTTGAAGGATCTGAGTCCCTAGTTGCCTTGCTTTTGATTTTTATGTCTATTTATAGTTATCAAAGGATGTGGAAGCAATGAGAGGCAAACCAGTAAATTCTCTGAGCTTCAGACATGCTCCTTCCTATGGCCAATTACAGTCAGTAATCTCCTCATGATAACCATGGTCAAGTGTCCCTGTTAGTATTGTATCTTGTCATTGCCTGGCCCCTTCTCCCCACCATAGTAATATTATCTATCATCCAGCTAAACCTGAAGTACGGACAAGGGAAGCACAAATTTCACATGACGTAATGGTGAGAGGAGTCACTCCTATTCCATCCTGGTTCCCAGACTCATGTATTTTAGCTACTATGGATGCAGCACAATTAAAGTGCTTGGTTGAAAGTAAACACCAAATCATGAAAGGTAGTGCTCTAACTGTACAAGCTGTCATCTTTAACACGGTGATTTAACTGAACCTTTAAAAGGCTATTCCAACTTCCTATTGGACAGACAGATTCTTCATGGTATAACATATGGTGGAACCAGTGGATCCTGTGATCAGTATCTACTGTCTCAATTTCTGCCATAAAAATGTATTCCTTGGTTTAAAGTCATGTTAAGCTAAATTTCATAATAACAAATAAGGAATTCTACGAACCCACAAGAGCCCTAATGGTGCAGTGGTTAAGCATTCAGCTGCTAACCAAAAATTCAGCAGTTTGATTCCACCACCTGCTCTTTGGAAACCCTGTGGGGCAATTCTACTCTGTCCTACAGGGTTTCTAGGAGTTGGAATTGACTCAACAGCAATGGGTTTTTGTTTTTTTATGAACTCAGAGATCCTGGTGCTGTCCATAGCACAATAGGCATGATAAAAAAAACTCGTACCCAGAGTATGTAACAATCCCAGTAGAAAACAACCATTTCCCCCCTCATGACTGAATGGGTCCAATTTAATCAATAGCCATAAAAATGGCTTGTTGGTCTGACAATAGGGTTGTACAATATTGCAGGCTCTTGACTTTGATCTCTGCTCCTGACAGGTCAGAAATCATCAAAGGAGTTGCTAAATCAGCCTTGGAGCCCTTGGATGGCACAAATGGTTAAACACTTGTCTGCTAACTAAAAGTTTTATGGTTTGAGTCCACCCAGGGATGCCTCAGAAGAAAGGCCTGGTGATCTACATCAGCCATTAAAATGTCTATGGAGTACAGTTCTATTATGACACAATGAGGTCACTGTGAGTTGAAGTTGACTCAACAGCAACTGGTAACTGGTAGAATAGCCTTGGTGAGTAGGTACCCATGCTGGGGAGCCCAAGCATAGCCTCTATCCCTGCCAGTATGGCTACTTAATTCACAGGTCCACTGTGCAAACACTGGCGTAGCCAGAGACAAAGCGGTCTGAACTCCATTGTGTGGGTCATCCTATCCATCTGGTTGCTCAGGGTCTTATAAGCAAAGGTTGCTTTATGTAGGTCATTGTAAAACTAGCGTGGGTGCAGAGGCTGACCTCCTCCAAATTCATGAAGGTGAAGGAGAATCAAGATCAACAGCTCAAGGCTGATTCCTATGAGGCATAGGTCAGACATCCCTCCTGTCTCTGCCATCTTTACCAATTCTAACACCAAGCAGCCCTTCCACAACATTCTCTACTGGGTTTGATAATTCATTGCAATGGCCACACAGAACTCACAGACCATCCACAGAATTATGGAGTTTATTAGGGAAGTAACAGTTACGATTCAGGCTCAGGAACACTCAAGATACAGTTTTTCCATCAGGATAGCCTCTCCCCAGCCGTGCTCGCCGGCATGCCTCTCCCTGGCCCTCAGTCTCTGCCCAAAGGCACTCAGCTTTCCTCTCAGTGAGCGGGGCAGCCCATAGCGCCGTCTCCTGCTGCCGGGTCTCTCCTTCCTTCATGGTGGCAGGCTCTTCCTCTCTGCTCTGGAATTGGGTATCTTTTCAGGCAAAACTGACAAATCCCCTTGGTAGGCCATAATGACCCTATCACACAATCACCTGGGTGTATGTTACAAGACCATGGCTAGAAAGGCCACACGCAAAAGTAATTAATCAAATCGCAGTCATTCATTTGATGGTGAAATAATTCCACATGCTGTGCTCATTTCCATAGATCCAATTATATGCTTATTCTACAGAACTCCTTGTTCCCAATATTACAGTTTTTATCTTCTCAGACTTCTGATCAACTGGTCAAACCATTCATTGCTACCTAGAAGTCCACGTATATTCTTAACTCAGACTGCATTTCTCTCCACACAGAGCTGAGGACCAGGAATGCTGTTCAAATCTCTGCGTACTTCAAGAATATCCTCTCACTTTTGCCTTTCAGAGTCACCTGTGAGCAAAGTTATACCACCACAGTAGTTCAAGTTTGGCTCGCGTCAATATATGCCCATACCATGATTTAAAGGGAAAGAAAATCATTTTGGATGATAGTTTGGGAAAGGGGACAAATTTGCGAATAGAAAGATCAATTAACAAACTTTTAAACACCTGAAGAGATAGATGATCCCCAGTATGACTTACTGGTTTATCATATGACATCCAAGCAAAAAATTAACAGACTGTACGTGCCACGGCCTTTTATAAATCATATGATTATCTGGACTGATTTTGCTCTGAGTAACAAAATGATTTAAGTCAGCTAAAATTAAATGTTACCTTACTTCTAATGGTAAAGTCCTCTGATTATTTTAATAGAATGCAAATCACGGCTTTACAACTTGAAGTACATAATTTCCTGAGTATACCAGTAAGAATCTAATGCTTTAATTACATTAAAATTTATTCAATTAATTAAAGTCATCTCATTGCAATTATAAACCTGCAAATAAAGCATCTGTTAGAAAAAAATGAGGCCACAATTGAAAGAGGGATACTTTAGTTGCTTTTATTTTTTTAAGTCTTTAGTATACACAGATTATTTCGTCAAATGTTTTCCATAAGTTATTATCATGGACTGATCTGAATCAATTAATATTGGATTGACTGAAAGGAAATTAGAATAACAAGTAAGAAGTAAAAATTCTACCCACAATTGTTTTGATGGAAGGTCTTCATTTTAAGTTCTTATATTAAGGCAGAATTACAACACGATGGAAATTGACACTTGAGTGTCCAGAACCAGATATCTGAATGAAATCATCTTTCCTGGAAGATAATACAGGTCAAGAACTCACTAGGTCAATATCAGACAGATAGTACTGCAAATTTCTGGTCAGTGTTTTGACATAATTTATTCTGTGTGCCAACAGGCACAGTGTATATATCCACTGGAAAAAAGTATGAGAGGAGGAGGATCTAAGAGGAAAACTAGAGTGCACACAGGGAATGTACCTGGTTGGCAAACAAGCAATTTTATCCAAATGTAATAACATTCCAACTTATTTTTTCATCATCATATCTAGATGTAGATAAACCCAAATGCAATACTGGAGAGTGATAGTTCTCATCAAGACCACTTATTCTAACAAGAAAAGCAACAGAAGAAACAGTAGGTAATTATTGTAAGGTACTTCAAAATTTACAGACTATTTTAATAGACACTATTTAATAGCTTTAATCGCCAGTCATCTACAACTTATCAATTATTCTATAAGTAAATTTAATTGAAATGAAAGATATGATTTTTACCTGTATACATAAACATCGAGGAAGAAATTCCAAAACTGCATGTAGCCTCCTTGAGGATCAGCATCAGACATCAATGAAAAGGCAATTTCAAGATTATACAAAGTCTGGTGTTGGTAATAGAGAATATTATAAAGCAATAAAACACAGTTATACCTCAAAACTTACTATTCTGAATGATAATGAAAATAAGAAGCATGATCCAATTAGAAATGAAACCAGGTGATATATATTAAAGATCTTTGTTCCTCTGACCCATCTATGGACAGTTAAGTTCACTCTAGTCTTCTTTTGGTGCCCTCAGTTATAAGTGCCCTATACATGGCATGGAACTGGTGGGAGAGTAATTTGCTAGAAATCTTAAGGGAAGATTAACGAGAAGGAATGAGTTAAACTAATAAAATAGGGGATAAGACAAACTGGAATCATTAGGCTATAAGTGTCTTATTCATTGCTGCGTAGTTTTAATGAATATTTCAAGCACCTGATTAAGAAATGTTGGTCCTTTTTTTTTTTTGTCTAGGATACTTAATACAATAAAGTGCTAGATATTGTGCTAAGTATTTTAAATATTTCATGTAACCCTTAGAACAACCTTATGATTTAGCACTTTTGGAAAAGTTAATTATGTTGTCCAAATTAGCATACCTAAAAGTGCCATAACCAGAATTTGGGCCAAAGTATCTGCCTCTAAGAATCCATGTTTTTACTACTATATACTCAAGCCAATATGTAAGGTCTAAAACCTCTATCAGTGAAAATATTTAATGGATACTGAATGATAGAATATTTCTAACCCTTCCATAAAACTATCATAGTATAGAGAAGAATGCTCATAGAGCAATAGAAATATTCCAGTTCTCAAATAAAGAGATTAGTTTCTTGATTGTGTAGACATCCTCAATAGTTATTTCCTAAATTACACTTGTGCATCTATTTTTTTTTTTTAATAAACAACTTTGGTTCTAAAGGTTGACTTTTGTTTAAACTGTCAGAGAATGGTCTGAACTTTTATGCTTTGACACCAGGAAAAGTACTTAAATAATATCAGAATCATATTATGTGAAAACTTAACCAAACTGTATAACAGGCAGTAAGAGTAAGTGAAACATCATGATCCTCTAAAAGCTTTTAATCTATGAACATGTCGAATTTACTCCCTTAGCTAATATCCTGCAAGAATCTGGTGGGATATCCCGAAGTGGAGGAGTCAAGAAAAAGCACAGAGAGAATTGTTGAAGATACGCTGATAGAAAACTTCCCTAATATCATGAAAGACAAGAAGATAATCATACAATAAGCACAATAAACCCTATACTGGATAGATCCCAAAAGAAGAATACTGAGACATATCATAACCACACTTTCCAAAACCAAAGACAAAGAAAGAATCCTGAAAGCAGCTCAGGAAAAATGAAAGATCACTTACAAAGGTGCACTGATAAGACAAAGCTTTGACTACTTGGCAGAAACCATGCAAGCAAGAAGACAATGGGATAATATATATAAAACCCTGTAAGAAAAAAGAAACTGCCAACCAAGAATTATATTTCCAGCAAAATTATCTCTCAGATATGATTGTGAAATTAGGACAGTTCCAGATAAACAGAAATTAAGGGAATTTGTAAAAACCAGAACAACTTTCCAAGAAATATTAGTGAGTGCTTTCAACAGAAAACTTATAACACACCAGACAACAACCTGAGACTAAAACATATGACAACATCAGACAGATATCAGCCCAGATAAAGAACTTTCAAAAATCAAATAAATCTAAAAGATGGAAAACAGGGAACTAGAAACATCAATCTGTAACTGACGACCACTTCAAAACATAAAGGGAGAATAAAGGGCATAGGCTTAGAACTTCCATATGGACAGGACCTCAAGGTCAAATCAAGAAATAAAGTACTGCTTTAAACTTAGGAAGATAAAGGTAAATTTCAGGGTAGCCACAAAGAAACTCAACAAACCTACTCATCAAAATATAAACAAAGAAAATTAGAAATATTCAGCACACTCAAAACCAATAATGTCAAAGGAAATGAAAAGACAAACCACAATCAAAAAAAAAAAAAAAACAAAAGAAAACTCAGCACAGAAAATTAAGTGGAACAGAGACAGTCAACACCACAAACAGAAAAAAAATCATAAGAAAATAACAGCAATAAACTCATACCTATCTATAATCACACTGAATGTAAATGGCCTAAATGCACCAGTAAAGAGAAGTAGAGTGGCAGAATGGATTAAAAAGAAAAAAAATGACCCATCAATATGTTGTCTGCAAGAGACACACCTTAGACACAAAACTACAAATAAACTAAAACTTAAAGGATGGAAAAAGATATATCAAATAAACAATTAACAAAAAAGAGCAGGAATGGCAATATTAATCTCTAATAAAATAGATTTTAAAGCAAAATCTGCTATAAAAGACAAGGAAGGACATTATATAATGATTAAAGGGTTAGTCCACCAAGAAGACGTAACCATAATAAATATATAAGCACCCAATGACAGAGCTCCAAAATGCATAAAATGTATTTTAACAGCACTGTAAAGAGAAATAATACTAGGAGACTTTAATATACCAGTCTCGGTAAAGGACAGAACAACTAGAAAGAAACTCATCAAAAACACAGAACACCTAAATACCACAATCAAACAACTGAGCTCGTAGACATATGTAGAGCACATTTCCCAACAGTGGAAAGTACACATTCTTCTCCAGTGTTCATGGATCATTCTCCAAAATAGACCACATTTTAAACTGCAAAGCAAGCCTCAACAAAACTAAAAACCATTAAAATAATACAAAGCATCTTCTCTGACCACAATGCTGTAAAAGTAGAAATCAATAACAGGAAGAGCAAGGAAAAAAATATAATAAATGGAAATGAAATAACACCCTGCTTAGAAATTACTGGGTAATAGAAGAAATTAAAGATAAAATTTAAAAATTCCTGAATCAAATGAGAATGAAAACACAACATACCAAAACCTTAGGGACACAGCAAAAGCAGTGCTCAGAGCTCAATTTATAGTGACAAACACACATGTTAAAAAAGGATAAAAATCAAAACATTAACCGTATGACTTGAACAATCAGAGAACAGCAAAAGAAGCCCAGTCACCAGAAGAAACAAAATAATAAAAATTAGAGCAGAAATAAATGAAACAGAGAACAGAAAAACAATAGAAAGAATCAACAAAACTAAAGGTTGATTTTTTGAAAGGATCAATAAAATTGACTAACCACTGGCCAAACTGACAAAAGAATATCAGGAGAAGATGCAAATAACCAGAATAGGAAATGAGATGGATGGCATTGCAACAGAACCAAATGAAATAAAAAGGATCACAGCAGAATACTACAAAAAATTGTACTCCAACAAATTTTAAAACCTAGAGAAAATGGACAGTTTCTAGAAACACACCATCTACCTAAACTAACACAAACTGAGTTACAAAATTTGAACAGACACATGAACAAAAGAATAAATTGAAGGGATCATAAAAAAAAAAAACGCCCAACAACAACAACAAAAAAAATGGTCTGGTCCAGATAGCCTCACTGGAGAATTCTATCAAACATTAAGAGAGGAGTTGACACCAATTCTACTCGAAATATTCCAGAACATATAAAAGGAAGGCATACTCCCAAACTCATTCTATGATGCCAGCATAACCCTAATATCAAAGCCAGGCAAGGATACCGCTAAAAAAGAAAAGTACAGACCAATATACTTCATGAATATAGATGTAAATATTCTCAACAAAATCCTGGTCAATAGAATACAACAGCATATCAAAAAATAATAATAATACATCATAACCAAGTGGGATTCATGCCAGGTAATTTTGGTTTAACATTAGAAAATCAATAAATGCAAGCATTAGAATATCAATTAACATAATCCACCACATAGATAAAACAAAGGAAAAGAATCACATGACCATATCAATCCATGGAGAAAACGCATTTGATAAAGTCCAACACCCATTCCTGATAAAAACTCTCAACTAAATAGGAATGGTAAGGAAATTCCTCAACATAATACAGGGAATTTATACAAAGCAAACAGCCAACATTATCGTCTATGGGGAGAATCTGAAAGCATTCCCCCTGAGAATGGGAATCAAAGATGCCCTTATCACCACTCTTGTTCAACATCATACTGGAAGTCCTAGCGAGAGCAATAAGGCAAGAAAAGGAAATAAAGGTCATCCACATTGGTAAGGAAGAAGTAGAACTATCTCTATTTGCAAATGATATGCTTCTATACATAGAAAATCCTAAGGACTCCACAAGAAAGCTATTGGAACTAATAGAAGCATTCACCAATGAGGCAGGATACAAGATTAACATACAAAAATCAGTTGGATTCCTCTACATCAACAAAGAGAACTGTGAAAAGGAAATCTGAAAAACAATACCATTTACAATAGTCCACCAAAAGATAAAGTACTTTAGGAATATATATAACCAGGGACATGAAAGACTTATACAAAGAAAATTACAAAACCATTGCAAGAAACCAAAAGAGACCTACACAAATGGAAAAACATACTACACTCTTGGATAGGCAGACTTAACATTGTGAAAATCTCAATGCTATCAAAAGCAGTATATAGATATAACACAATCTTGATCCAAATCCCAACAGCATTCTCCACCAAGATGGAAAAACTAATCACCAACTTTATGTGGAAGTGAAAGAGGCCCCGAATAAGTAAAGCCTTATGAGAAAAGAACAAAGTAGGAGACCTCACATTACCTGACCTCAGAAAGACAAATAATCCAATTTAAAAAAGGGCAAGGAATATAAACAGACACTTCACCAAAGAAGACATTCAGGCTGCTAACAAACATATGAAAAAATACAATCATTAACAATTCCTAAAACCAAAAGCCATTGCCATCATGTTGATTCTGACTCATAGCGACCCTATAGGATGGAGTAGAACTGCCCCATACAGTTTCCAAGGAGCGCCTGGTGGATTTAAACTGCTGACATTTTGGTTAGCAGTCATAGCGCTTAATCACTATGCCATCAGGGCTTCCCATTAGCAATTAGAGAGTTGCAAATCAAAATTACAATGAGATACCATCTTACCCAGACATAAGTGGGACTAATCAAAAAAAAAAAAAAAAGAAAAGAAAGAAAATAACAAATGTTGGTGATGACGTGGGGAGACTGGAACTCTTATACACTGTTGGTGGGAATGCAAAATGGTGCAACTACTATGGAAAACTGTATGGTTCTTCCTCAAAAAGCTAGAAACAAAAATGCCATATAATACAGCAACCCCACTCCTAGTTATATACCCTAAATAAATATGAATGATGACATGAATAGAAATATGTACACCCATGTTCATTGAAGCATTATGCACAGTAGCAAAAAGGTAGAAGCAACCTAAGTGCTCATCAACAGATGAATGGATTAACAAACTGTGGTACATACACACATGGGATACTACACAACAATAAAGAATAATGACAACAAATTCGAGGCAAAACATCATAGATGAATATGGAGGGCATTATGCTGAGTGAAATATGTCAATCACAGAAAGACAAATATTGTATGAGACCACTTTAATAAAATAACAACAAAAGTTTACACACAGGGAAAAAAAAATTCTTTTATGGTTATCAAGGATGGGAGTGAGAGGGAGGAAAAATAACCAAAGAGAAAGCAGACACTAGTCAATGCTGGTGAAGGGAAAGGCAATATGTAATATGAGAGAAGTTAACACGGCATGACCAAGGCAAGAGAGGACACTGAGAGGAACGTAGGAATAAAGGACAACTAAGATAACTAGTATAAGGAGCCCTGGTAGCTCAGTGGTTAAAGTGATCGACTGTTAACCAAAAAGTCAGTAGTTCAAAACCACCAGTGGCTCCTCAGGAGAAAGATGTGGCAGTCTGCTTCGATAGAGATTTACAGCCTCTGAAATCCTACGGAGTCCCTATGAGTTGGAATCGACTCAATGGCGGTGAGTTTGGGGTATTATAACTACTATAGCATAAACAATCCTGCAACAATAGAATTCACAAACAATAATCTATGAATGGATACTTAGATTGATATGCCAAGAGGTGAGGGAGGGGGTAAGGGAACACATCTGCTGACAGATATAGGTTTGGAGGTGGAAATTTCTAAATACATGACTGCAGATTCTCCACATACATTAATATAGACAATAGAGCACATAAGTGGCACAGTAGGGGAAACCTCTTAGACATAAGTAAACATGTCATGGAATGAAGTTCCCAGGCTCAAAGGCAAAGGAGCATAGGATTCAGGGGACATCTATGTCATTTGGCACAATATAGTTTTTAAAGACAATGTTCTACATCCTACTTTGGTGAGTAGTGTCTGGGGTCTTAAAAGCTTGCGAGCTGCCATATAAGATACAACTATTGGTCTCTTCTAGTTCAGAGCAAAAGAGAGCAAAAAAAACCTAAAGACCCAAGGGAGCAATTAGTCCAAAGGACTAATGGACCACATGAACCACAGCTTACAGGACCCTGAGACTAGAAGAAACAGATGGTGCCCAGCTACCACTACCCACCACTCTGAATGGGATTACAACAGAGGGTCCTGGACAGAGCGGGAGAAAAATGTAGAACAAATTATGAAATTCACAAAAAAAAAACAGATTTACTGGTCTGACAGAGACTGGAGAAACCCCCTAGCTGATGGACCCCGGTCACTCTTCTAACTCAGAATTGAAGCCACTCCCAACGTTCACCTTTCAGCCATAGATTAGGCAGGCCTTAAGACAAACAATAACACACGTGAGGAACGTGCTTCTTAGATCATACATGTATTCGAGATCAAACGGGCAACACCTGCGCAGGAACAAAGATGAGAAGGTGTGAGGGGACAGAAAAACTGGACAAACGGACACAGTGAACCCAGGGTGGAAAGGGAAAGGGGGAGAGTGCTGACACAATGCGGGAGTGCAGCTAATGCCACAAAACAATTTGAGTATAAATCTTTGAGTGAGAAACTAATTTGCTCTGTAAACTTTCACCTAAATCACAAAAAAAAACAAAACAAAAAAAGAACCTGGTGAGATGCTTTCTCAAGGAAGCCAATACATTTGTTGATTACAACTTTGCATTCGGACACAATAACCATCATTCTCAGGGTCGTTTCTATTTGCATTCAAGTTACGTTACACAATGGCTATTTCCATTTTATTTGGAAGTCAAAATAATTGCTATTATTTGTTTGGATTAAAATGTCACTACTTTAAAATCATGTGATCAAGAAATACATTACTGGCATATATTTCTATACTTCTATCTGTTTAAACCCTGCAATAACTTTTGTTTTCCTTAGTTTTCATATGAACAAGTCTTTTTAATAGATTTTTTTAACTGAGAATTTGAATAGAGTGTTAGATACATGCTAATTATAACTTTAACTCTAGATACAACTACTTATTTAATTTTCAGGTTCTGTCCCTTTATCACCCGCTACCTACACTTAACCCCTCAAAGGTCAGTTCCAATGGCCTGAGAAGATCTAGTTTAGTACTTTTTGAATTCTCATGCCTGTAGTAGAATAGATGTGTGACCCGCAGATTTCCGTTCCTGGTCTGAAATGGACTGAAATATCAGACCTGAAACATTTCCCAGCTTCTGAAAATGTTACCAGTACACAGCTCTCAGCTGAATCCCTCTCTGGAACTTCCCCTCATCTGAAAAGAGACATCTTGCCCAAACCGTGTCACCATTCTCAAGGGAAGTCCACAGCTAATGACTTATCCTTGTGGGTTGAAAAGCCTATGCCTTCTTGCCTCAGGGCAAGATGATTCTGAAAGTCCTTGTTAGCTTCAGAAAACCTTGCAGGATAGAATGCGGCCTTTGTTGAGACTGCACCTCAGTTCAACTCCTCCTTCTGCCCAATCCTGCTTCCTTCACTTCTCCACCAGTGTTGATACTGAGGATATTTCCAATAAACTTCCTACATGTAAAACTCTGCCTCAAGATGTGCTTCCCAGGAAACTGATTTTGACAATGCCTGAAAATTCAGTGGGTGGTGGTGATAAAGTGGAGATTAGCGCTGAGATAACAACTGTGTGTGTCTCATTTTAAGATAAGGAAATAAAGATATTTAAACAGCATTTCAGTCCCATTAGCATTTTTCATCTTTGAGAAAAATTCTCACTAAAGTAGCAATTGATGAGAAATTACCATATAAGGTGGAAATAAAGATAATTCTCATAAAATAAAAGACACGCTGTTGGAAATAATTATATTAGGATTGAGATTGTTTAACAGATTGCTACATCATCATCTCCCAAAATGCCTGATTAATTCTACTGTATATAAAAAAACTGTGAATGGTGAGGTGTCATTAAATTTCTCACAGTCACACCATTACAAACATTCTGGTTTCAACCTTGTCCAGTAGAACGTATTGTCCTGTTTTGCTGAGGTAGAACTTTTACTTTGTAACTGAGCTATCACAAGTCCATTTGGATTTTTATCTGTTCACATTGCTTTGTTGTGTATTTGTTTGTTGCTTTGTTTTGTTACTTCAAACACTGTAGTTAGATTTTTGTTCACTGTTCTTCATTTCATTAAATAATGATCCTTATTAAAAATTTCCACAGCATTTTAATCAAATTCTGTATTGATTGCTTTTGATTAAGAACATAAAAATATGTCATGCACTCTTACATATGATTAAAATCCATGGGAAAAGAGTTTTGCAGCAAATAGTTAACCTGCTCGGCTACTAAATAAAAGAATGGTGATTCAAGTCCACCCAGAGTGAGGTGCCTCTGAAAAAAGGTCTAACAATATACTTCTGAAAAACTAGTCATTGAAACCCCTATGGAGCACAGTTCTACTCTTACACACAAGGAATTCCTTGAGTCAAAACTGACTTGACAGCAACTGATTTTTCTGTGAGTTATGGTTTCAGGACCATGTTGGAGCCTCCCTCAAACCTTGAGTATTTGGAAAATTATTGGACAAAATGGTTGCATGATGGGTGAAAATGTAAAAGTGACTTAGACAGAGCTGCATTGATAAGAGTTTTAACTCTTGGGGGATCAGGCAGTTTTGTTGAGGTCTGCTTTAGAGACAGCATGACACTATGCCTGAGGAGCCAACTCAACCTGAGTGATGAAGTAGGAGATCTGCACTCTCAACAACAGTGTTATGGATCCCAAAAGGAGATCCCTGGATGGTGCAATATGTTTGTAATTTATGTCTTTCAATTTCCTATAGTAGGCATATTTTGGACACAACCTGCCCCCATCCAAACTGAAAAGAAAAAAAGTCCAAACTCAAAATGTCTACAATTTTTTTTAATAAATGCAGATCAAGTTAATATTTTATTCTATTGTCAAGATTTTTTATTTGCATTCTATATGTTAGTGTCTAGAAGTAAACTTCTTTGTAAAAATTCAAGCATGTTTATACCATTTCACAGCCCTAATTAGAAATCCAATCAATGTCTTATTTTTCAGCGAGTAAAAGGTGATGACTTATAGAGAATAGAACCCTGCCGTTTCTCTGTAATCTTTGTTTATCTTAAATTTGTGAAGTCAAAGTTCTTTACCAACACATAATAATCTTTGAAATTTTCCAGAGTGTTATATACATATCACAATCTGTTATGACTTGTAACTATAGCAATGAACAGTTTAAAAATCTACTAATATTATATTCTCTGTATATTGACAGACCTCTTTTTCCTATTCTTAAAATGCCCTGAGGTCTTCTGTGAGAATAAACGTTTGGTAAGCTCACTTGTAGAAATTTTTAATACTAAGCACTCTTCTTGGCTATTTACACTATCTTAAAGTTTCTGATAGGTCCTGCTATCCAGAAACATGTTTAAAATTAGCATAGTATACCCCAGACTTGTGGCACAATGGTTAAACACTTGATTGCTACCCAAAAGGTTGGTGGTTTGAACCCACCCAGCAACTTCTTGGGAGAAAGACCTGGCAATCTGCTCTCTTAACGATTACAGACTAGTAAACCCTATGGAGTAATTCCATTCTGTTACTTGGTGTCGCTACAAGTAAAAAATAGACTCAATGGCACCTAATAACAACATCCTAGAAGTATTTTATTGTTGTTAAGTTGTTATGTTGTTAGGTGCCGTTGAGTCAGTTCTGACTCATAGTGACCCTATGTACAACAGCAGGAAATACTGCCAGGTCATGCACCATCCTCACAATTGTTGTTATGGTTAAGCAATTGTTGCAGTCACTGTGTCAATTCATCTCATTGAGTATCTTCCTCTTTTTCGCTGATCCGCTACTGAACTAAGCATGATGTCTTTCTCCAGAGAGTGATCCCTCCTGAGATTCCAACTACAGGGTTGCTAATAAGTCAGAATCCTCCTGGTGTCCAAAGTAGGTGAGAAGAAATTTTGTCATCTTCCCTTCTAACGAGCATTCTAGCCATACTTCTTCAAAGACAGATTTGTTTGTTCTTCTGGCAATCCATGGTATATTCAATATTCTTTGCCAGCACCACAATTCAAATGAACCAATTCTTCTTCTGTCTTCCTTATCCACTGTTCAGCTTTCACAAGCATGTAAGGTGATCGAAAATACCATGGCTTGGGTCAGGCACACCTTAGTCCTCAAGGTGACATCTTTGCTTTTTAACACTTTAAAGAGGTCTTTTGTAGATTATTTGCCCAATGCAATGGGTCCTTTGATTTTTTGACTGCTGCTTCCACGGGCATTGATCATGGATCCCAGTAAAATGAAATCCCTGACAACTTCACTCATTTCTCCATTTATCATGATGTTGCTTATTGGACCAGTTGTGAGCATTTTTTGTTTTCTTTATGTTGAGGTGCAATCCATACTGAAGGCTGTAGTCTTTGGTTTTCGTTAGTAAGTACTTCAAGTCCTCTTCACTTTCAGCAAGCAAGATTGTGTCTTCTGCATATCACAGGTTGTTAATTAGTCTTCCTCCAATTATGATGCCACATTCTTATTTTATTATACGACTATAGGTTTAGTATTCTACAGACGTACTTTGAAAGATGGTGGCAAAGGAGCAGCACAATTGCTCCAGTGTCATGAAATGCTCAAGTGGTTTGTTGTTGTGTGACATTGAGTCAATTCCTACTCATAGTGACCTCATGTGACAGAGGCGATCTGCCCCATTGGGTTTCCCTTGCTGTCATCTTTACAGGAGCAGATCACCAGGTCTTTTCTCCGGCAGAGCTGCTAGTGGGTTCTAGCTACTGACCTTTCTGTTAGTGGCAGGGAGGTTTAAATATTGTGCCACCAGATCTCCTAAGCACTTGATAAAAAGAAACTTCCCCTAGTCTGTCTAGATCCATTAGTAAAAACTTGCCTGTCTCTTAGTTCAAACTGATTCACGTTCCAACTGTTGTTAGCAGCTGAATTTAACAAAAGATATGAGATGGTACATGAGTAAAATACTGATCTACAGCTTCCAGAGAGGATGCTTAATGATGTTGTTGGGAGAGTGCCAGAAAAATCCATGTTTAAGCCCAATTAGAAAAGGCATTTAAGGTTTTACTTCAATGGGGAAGTACTATTACAATAACAGGAAATAAAATATAATCTTTCCCAATATTGTAGAATACGTAGAAGTCAAAGAGTCAGAATGTTCATCATGGGAGCAGGTAATAAGAAAATACAAATGGTTTAGGTCCAGGAGATGCAAAACAGTACTGTAGAATGCCCGCTTCAATTTGGAAGGAAGGTGTCATACTGAAAAGATTTTGTGACAGAGGAAACAAAGAATGGTTTTAAATTTCAGCCCCAGACCCATCCAATATGCAAACTTTAAATTTTGACTGAATTTTTTTTTATTATAGATAAACTATAAAATTGAAATGTGAGTATAAACATAAATGTTGATCCAAAGGTGAAACCATTTGGTGCCTGAGTCCCCAGAGCAGCTAAAATCTTAATTGAGGGACTAACAACAGGCATAAAGAATTTTAACAGCATTTGAATGAAGTGAATTAAGAGAAATCATTATTAACCTCTAGTATGCCACTGATTTTCTCAGACTACCTCATTGTTATCACATAAATGCTTGCAGTTCCCTCTTAACATTTGTTTCACCATGAATATTAGTAAAACACGAGAGCAAATGCAATGAGTGGCAAGCATTTACTTTGCCGGCTAGCTACTTCTCACTTGGGATCTATTTAGAGTAAGCTAATGAGAGTATACAGCAAGGTCTTATGCCACTGTAGACAGTAAATAATAAAAATAGTACATAAAGATTTTTTTTAATGTTGAAAGTAATCAAAGCTCTATATTAATTATTACAATAATCAAAGTTCCAATAATGACTTTAAATTGTTTGTATTAGGTTATTAGGAGCCCTGCTGGCACAGTGGTAAAGTGCTTGCCAGCTAACCAAAAGGTCTGCAGTTGGAACCCAACAGCCACTCCTTGGGAGAAAGATGTGGCAGTCTTGAAGATTACAGCACTGGAAACCCTATGGGGACAGCTCTGCTCTGCACTAAAAGGTCACTGTGAGTTGGAATCAACTTGATGACAATGGGTGTGGTTTGGGAATATTCATAGTAAATATTTCTATATCCAATACTTTCCAAACAACTTTCATATGCTTAAAATTAAATTATTTATAAAATAATTTCAATTATTTTTGCTTGGAGTGCTTAAAGATAAATACACTTTAATTTTTACAGTTGTGTTTAATGGGAAATTCTAAGTGTGCAAATGCCATCAGGAAAAGAAGCTACATTTTTAAATTAAAATATACCTAATTTTAAAATATTTTTTAGTAATTTAGGAATTCAAATATCTGTGTGTTAAAAGAAAAATATATTTACATATGATTGCTTACAGATCACTTAAAATTGTACAGATAAAATTCAGATGAAAATATTCATTTGTTAAAATTTGTTTAAGTCAGTTATCTCTTTCTTTTGAATGTGTGACTCGACTGATGATAAAATATAGTTGTTGTTGTTGTTAGGTGCCATTGAGTTGGTTCCAACTCGTAGCTACGCTATGTACAACAGAACAAAATATTGCCCTGTCCTGTGCCATCCTCACAATCATTGCTATGTTTGAGCCCATTTTGCAGCAACTGTGCTGATCCATCTTGTTGAGGGTGTTCGTCTTTTTCACTGACCCTGTACTTTACCAAGCATGATATCCTTCTCCAGGGATTGGTGCCTCCTGATAACACGTCCAACAGTATGAGAAAAAGTCTCGCCATCCTCGTATCTAAACAGCATTCTGGCTGTACTTCTTCAAAGATAGATTTTTTCGTTCTTTGGGCAGTTCATGGTATATTCAATATTCTTTGCCAACACCATAATCCAAGAGCAACAATGCTTCTTCTGTCTTCCTTATTCACATGCTTTCACATGCATAGGAGGTGATTGAAAATACTATGGCTTGGATCAGGAACACCTTAGTCTTTAAAGTGGCATTTTGCTTTGTAACATATTAAAGGGGTCTTTTGCAGCAGATTTGCCAAATGCAATAAGTTGTTTGATTTCTTGACTGCTGCTTCAGTGGACTTTGATTGTGGATCCAAATAAAATGAAATCCTTGACAACTTCAATCTTTTCTCCATTTATCATGAGGTTGCTTATCGAACCAGTTTTGCGGATTTTTGTTTTTCTATATGTTGAGGTGCAATCCACACTGAAGGCTATAGACTTTGATCTTCATCAGAAAATGTTTCAGGTCCTCTTCACTTTCAGCAAGCAAGCTTGTATCATCTGCATATCCCAGGTTGTTAATTAGTCTTCCTCCAATCCTGATGCCCCATTCTTCTTCATTTAGTGAAGCTTTTCGAACTGTTTGCTCAACATACAGATTGAATAAGTATGGTGAAAGGATACAAGCCTGACACACACCTTTGCTGACTTTAAACCACTCAGTCTCCCCTTGTTCTGTTCAAACAACTGCCTCTTGGTCTATGTACAGGTTCCTCATGAGCACAATTAAGGGTCCTGGAATTCCCAGTTTTCAAAATATTATCTATAACTTGTTATGATCCACAAAGTCGAATGCCTTTGCATAGTCATTAAAACACAGATAAACATCTTTCTGGTGTTCTTGGCTTTCAGCCAAGATCCATCTGACACAAGCAATGATATTCCTTATTCCACATCCTGTTCTGAATACTGCTTGAACTTCTAACAGTTCCCTCTTGATGTACTGCTGCAACCATTTTTGAATGATCTTCAGCAAAATTTTACTTGTGTGTGATATTAATGACATTGATAACTTTCATATTCTGTTTGATCATGTTTCTTTGAAATGAGCACAAATACGGATCCCTTCCAGTCGGTTGGCCTGGAAGCTGGCTTCCAAGTTTCTTAAAGTAGACGAATGAGTATCTGTAGCACTGTATCCATTTGTTGAAACATCTCACTTGGTATTCATTCAATTCCTGGAGCCTTGTTTTTCTCCATTCCCTTCAGTGCAGCTTGGACTTTCTTCCTTTGGTATTATCGGTTTCTGACCATATGATACCTCCTGAGATGGTTGAACATCAACCAATTCTTTTCGGTACAGTGACTCTGTGTATTCCTTCCATCTTCTTTTGATACTTCTTGTGTCATTTAAGGTTTTCCCATAGAATCCTTCAATATTGCAACTTGAGGCTTGGATTTTTTTCTTCAGTTCTTTCAGCTTAAGGAATGCCGAGTGTGTTCTTCCCTTTTGGTTTTCTAATTTCAGGCCTTTGTACATTTTATTATAATACTTCGCTTTGTCTTCTCAGGCTACCCTTTGAAATCTTCTATTCAGCTTTTACTTCATCATTTCTTCTATTTGTGCTAGCTACTCTGCAATCAAGAACAAGTTTCAGTCTCTTCTGACATCCATTTTGGTCTTTTCTTTCTTTCTTGTCTTTTTAGTGACCTCTTGCTTTCTTCATGTATGATGTCTTTGATGTCACTCCACAGCTCTTCTGGTCTTTGATCATTAGTGTTCAATGTGTCAAATTTCTTCTTGAGACAGTCTCTAAATTCAGGTGGGATATAGTCAAGGTCATAATTTGTCCATTGTGGACACAGTGTAATTTTCTTCAGCTTCAACTAGAACTTGAATAAGAGCAACTGACGGTCTGTTTCCCAGTTGGCCCCTGGCCTTGTAGTGACTGACAATACTGAGCTTCTCCATCGTCACTTTCCATAGATGTAGTTGATTTGATTCCTGTTTTTCCATTCAGTGAGGTCGACATGTATAGTCATCATTTATGCTGTTGAAGAAATGTATTTGCAATGAAGAAGTCATTGGTCTTGCAAAATTCTATCACGTGATCTCCGTAGTCGTTTCTATCACCAAGGCCATATTTTCCAACTACCAATCATTCTTCTTCGTTTCCAAGTTTTGCATTGCAAGCACCAGTAATTATCAATGCATCTTGATTGCACGTTCGATCATTTTTAGACTGCAGATGTTGGTAAAAATCCTCAATTTCCTCACCTTTGGTATTAGTGGTTGGTGCATAAATTTGAATAATAGTTGTATTAACTGGTCTTCCTTCTAGGTGTATAGATATTATCCTGTCACTGACAGTATAGTACTTCAGGATAGGTCTTGAAATGTTCTTTTTGATGATGAAAGTGACTCACTCCATTCATCTTCAATACGTCATTCCCAGCAAAGTAAGCCATATGATTGTCTGATATAAAATGTCAAATACCAGTCAATTTCTGCCCACTGATGCCTAGGATATCAATCTTTCTGTGGTCCATTTCATTTTTCACAACTTCCAATTTCCCTAGATTCATACTTCTTACATTCCATGTTCCAATTTTCAATGGATGTTTGCAGCTGTTTCTTCCCATTCTGTGTTGTGCCACATCAGCAATGAAGATCTCAAAATTTTTACTCCATTCATGTCATTAAGGTGGACTCCACTTTGAGATGGCAACTCTTTCCCAGCAGTATTTTGAGTGTCTTCTAGCCTGAGGGGCTCATCTTCTGGCATTATACCAGACAATGTTCAGCTGCTATTCATAACGTTTTAACTCGTCAATTTTTTTCAGAAGTAGACAGCCAAGTCCTTCCTGTTTGTTTTAGTCTGGAAGCTCCACTGAAACCTGTCCACCATGAGTGACCCTGTTGGTATTTGAAATACCGATGGCATAGCTTCCAGCATAACAGCAACCTGCAAGCCCCCCACCGTATGGCAAACTGACAGAAGCATGGGGTCAAATACAGTACTCAACTTTATAGAGCAACAAACGATCCTTACGTACTCAAACTTGTCATGTGATTTAGTGAAACGCTTTCCAACCTGTCATAATGAAATATTTTTTAATTAGCACTGAAAATAACATGTGAAATAGGACATTCTGAAATGCACTTCTGTTTGCAAGGGAGATACAGTGATATTGCCATTAATAACACTTTAAATAGTGAACTAAGATTTGTTTCTTTTCTTTTACAGTGATTAGAAAGACTATTTTGGTTGAAGTTTCCAGTGAAATAAATGATATAGTTTTTTTTTTTTCTAATATGTTTTATGGTCCCTTCTACCCAGTTTGTTCATGATACAAATACCAAGTACTAAGGATAGAAATAAATTTTCATATATTTTTTTAATTGCCTGAAAAATGCATCGCTGAATTCTGTGATATAAATTATCACTAAAACTTTGACATGTTTGTCATCATTATTTGAGATGGTATCATCTCTCATATCTCCTCTATTTCTAATATTCCAGCTTTCTGTGGATAAAAAAATTTAATGTACTGCTGATCACTTTAAAACACTAAAAAAACCTGTTTATTCACCATTCTTAATTCTCTACAGCACTTAGCAGATTTGTACAAGATTTCAGCCACACCTGCCATGCTCAATCCTCCTGATCTGTTGATTACTGCTTGAACATGGCTGCACAATGGTCACCATTACCTAATAGAAATAATAATAATTCTTAAAAATGTTCTTTGTTATCATCATTACATAGAACAGCAATTTAGCAAGATGGCACTAGTATGAAAGTATAGTCAGTCCCTAGAGAACAGATCCAGGCAACTTGAATTGCGACCATAAAAGAAATTCTGCTGGGTTGAATATAAATCTTCCTGAGACCTGGCCAGACATCACCTGGGATGGGAGCAAGACCATCACCCTTTACACAAGCACATCTTCTGTGAGGATCTAAGGAGACTCAAGAAAGTTCACCAGACAACCTCTACGTATGCTTTTTAAGACTATATTTTTGTGTTTTACGGTAAACCTCTTCTTTGGTAAGATTTGTATGTAAGTGTCCTTAATCCAGTCTTCTAAGAGACTACTTCAAAAGTGCATCATGTTTATTAGATGCTCAATAAATATTTGATGAGTAAAAGAAACATCCAAAAATTGTCTTGAAGCTTACTCTGAACTCAAGTTTAGCTAGGCTTTGTGACAAATTTAATATCTTACAATGTGATACCCTCAAGGAGTTAACAATGTATTTAGAAAGATGATTATAATACATGACATAAGCGTGAATAGAAGACAGCATGTAATTTAGTGCTAAATTGTGTGGAACATAATCTACGTACTGTCAGAGTTAGAAGATAAATTAGTGAGAGCTGAAATAGTTAGGAAAGACAGTATATGGAAGAAATTGACCTATGTCTTTAAAAAGTAAGTTTTGGCTGGATACAGTCAAAATCAGGAATTCTAGAAATAGTAATGAAGAGATAGACAAGAGAAATTCACTCATTCAACAGATTGATGCAAAGACTATTCTGTTGAAAGTGCTGGTTTAGCCTCCAAGGAGAATTCAAAAATAAAGCAAGGGTCCTAAAAATAACTACCATGTGTTTGGCTGATAAAGTTGATGCCAGATAGTCTTCTAAATGGTTCATTGGTATTACCTTGTTTCATTCTCACAAAACCATTTGAAGAAAGTACTATTACAATCCCATTTTAAAGACAAGAACTGAGACATGGAGCGATTGAGTACATCGTTTAACTAATAAATTGCAGCAATGGGATTTGAACCACACATAATGTGCACAATACAAAAGGTGACTAATGTCATAGTGTCAAATAAGAGATACAGAAAAAGAAGGTTGGTAATAAGGAAGAAGAAGAGATTGATTCTAACTGGATTTTAGGGGAGGTTTCATGGAACAGGTAGACTTAAACAGAGTCTTGTAAGATACTGTGACATTTTATGGATACAATTGAGTATCACTTAAAAGTAGAGGAAATCATTTAAGCAAATACTCATACAAAGATAAATATAGGACAAGATAATATTATATAACAAATTTAAATGAGAAATGATACCTTGACATTAAATTACTCTTTGAATGACAACATGCATGCTCGTTTATTGTATAATTTTTAAAAAATTGATTTTACAGATTGAGTTGGAAACTTCAAAATTACACATTTAATAACAATCTACTAGATTTCTAATATGTGAAAGGCACAGTGAAGAACATAAAGCCTCTCTAAAGCACCTAATAGGCAAGTAACTGACAGGTATAGTAAGTGGTGATTGTTAATAACTCACAACTGAAAAACCAGTTATCATCCAGTCGTTTCTAACTCCAGGCGACCCCATTTGTGTATTATATTAGAAATTACAAACATGAGGCTTTGAAATGTGTAGACAAAAGATAGAAATCCATTTCAGGCACTTAGATAAAATGCAAACATCTGTGCATTGCCTAGAGGTCTGTCAGTGACTCAGCACCCAGCATCTCTCCTCATCACACCTCTGAAGCCTGCTGTGCCCCATTTTAGTTTCTGGGAAAAATTAATCTTATCTTTTCCTCGCTGCATTGGACTCAATCTTCCTTCTACCTGGAACTCTAACCCCAACCCAACTCAACACAATTGAAAATATTTATACATTCATGGGGTGCATGTGTGTGTGTGTGTGTGTGTGTGAGTTTGTGCATGTGCACGTATGTGTGTGTGTTTAAGGTCTATTCCCTACTTACAAGAAGGCAAGGTTCATTCTTTACACAGTCTCTACCACTTTTTAGATGTAAAGAAATAAGAATGGAAGGAAGTAGGAAGGAAATTCAGAAAGAAGGGAGAGGAGGACCAGAAGGAGGGATGATGGAGAAAGGAAGGAAGGAAAAAAACAACCCAATTTATTTGGAAGGTTAGTCAGAAAGCAATATAAGGGAAGGATGAGATGTGCAAGAGACTTAAGGAAAGAACACAGGCTAGGGGCTCACTCTTAAAATTTAGGAACAAGCACTTCACCAAAGAAGACATTCAGACCCCTCCAGATACATGACGAAATGCTCATGATCATTAGCCATTAGAGAAATGCAAATCAAAACTACAATGAGATACCATCTCACCCCAACAAGGCTAGAATTAACCCAAAAAACACAAAATAATAAATATTGGAGAGGTTGTGGAGAGACTGGAACACTTATACACTGCAGGTGGGAATGTAAAATGGTACAACCAATTTGGCAATTCCTTAAAAAGCTAGAAAGAGAAGTACCATACAATCTGGCAGTCCCATTCCTTGGTATATATCCTAGAGAAATTAGAGATATCACACAAATAGATATATGCACACCCATGTTCATTGCAGAACTGTTCACAATAGCAAAAACATGGAAACAACCTAGGCGCACATCAATGGATGAATGAATAAACAAATTATGGTATATTCACATAATGGAATATTATGCAAGGATAAAGAACAGCGATGAATCTGAGAAACATCTCATAACATGGGTGAATCTGGAAGGCATTAGGCTGAGTGAAATTAGTTGCAAAAGCACAAATATTGTATGAGACCACTATTATAAGAACTCAAGAAAAGGTTTAAACACATTAGAAAACACTGTTTGATGCTTACAAGTGTGGGGAGGGATGGAGAGGGGTATTCACTAACTACATAGGGTGAAGGGAAGGACAACACACACTATAGGGGAAGTCAGCACAACCGGACTAAACCAAAAAGCTAAGAAGTTTCCAGAATACAAACACTTCAAGGGACAGAGTAGCAGCAGCGGGATCCTGGGGACCATGGTTTCAGGGGACATCTAGGTCAAGTGGTGTAACAAAGCTCATTAAGAAAATGTTCTGCATCCTACTTTGATGAGTGGCCCTTGGGGTCTTAAAAGCTAGCAAGCAGCCATCTGAGATGCATCAATTCATCCCATCCTACCTGGAGCAAAGGCGAGTGAAGACCACCAAAGACACAAGGAAAATATTAGCTCAAGAGACAGAAAGGGCCACATAAATCAGAGACTCCACCGGCCTGAAACGAGAAAAACTAGATGGTGCCAGCTACCACCAATGACCACTCTGACAGGGAAAATAACAGACAGTCCCTGACAGAGCAGGAGAAAAGTGGGGTGCAGAACTCAAATTCTAGTACAAAGACCAGACTTAATGGTCTGACTAAGACTGGAGGAACCCTGGAAGACATGGCCTCTGGAATCTCTGTTAACCCAAAACTAAAACAGTTCCTAAAGCCAACTCTTCAGACAAAGATTACACTGGAATATGAGACATAAAATGATATTCGTGAAGAGTGTGCCTCTTAGTTCAAGTACATACATGAGACTAAACAGGCAGCTCCTGTCCTGAGGTGAGATGAGAAGGCAGAAAGGGATGGGAGCAGAACCTCCGGCAACACGGCACTCTAGGCAGAAGCACCACACCGTCCCTCCACAGCAAAGATCCGAAAAACTAAGCCAAACAGAGAAAACAGAAATCCTGAAACCCTGAAACAACAAATGAAAAGATAAAGAACTCAGCCAAGCAACAAATGGAGTGAGAAACTGACAGAGAATGGAGAGCAAGGAGAGATTCATGCGGCAGTCCCCTATCAGCTAAAAAAGCAGGGATCTGCCATCTTGAACTCCTATAAGAGACCAGTAAATAGGGGGTACGAGAAAACAGCTTCATGGAGCTTCCAGCAGGAGACAGAACAACTGGTAACTGGCAATATATGCTTTCCCACCCCCACCCTTCTTCACCCCCACTAGGCCTCCTCTGCTTCCCGCGGCCACATTCTTTTGGCCAGGAAGCACCGCCTGCTTGGATTCCACCCACCCGCACTGGCCAACTCCCTGAGTGCCATTTGTTGGCTGTTGGTGTCGCTTTTTTCTGCTTCTTTTAATTATGTCCTTAGCTTTCACCACTTCCCACTCCTCTTGCTCAAATACCTGGCTCCGTGCACCATCTTTGCTTCTCCCTTAGGGGCTGGGTAGTTCTGTTTGAGTGTGGAACTGCTTCCCAGTCTGTGCTGCCACGCTGGTGGGATACTGGGGCTTTCTGTTTGTTTCTTTGTTTTGAATTGTTTCTTTGTTTTCTTTTTCTTTTCTCGAGTTGGGAGCCTGTTCGGGCTGGGCAGTGCTACACGGATTGGGACCTACCACCTCAGCTTGCGCAGACGTGCAGAGGGATCCTGAGAGCCTTTCCTTTTTTGTTTTTTGTTTGTTTGTTTGTTTGTTTTTCTGTTTCTTAAGGGGTTTTTCTTGTTCTTCTTCTTATATTTGTTTTGTTTTATTTTCCTTCTTTTTCCCTTTTTGTCTTTCTTCATTACTCAGTTTCTCATCTTTCTATACCTTCATTCTCTTCCTGTCCCCTGAATATGTGGTGCTGAATACCTCTATGCCTTCTAGCCAGGCTGTCATACAACACCTGGGAACAATTTCTCCAGACCTCGTAGTCAAACTGGTGGGAACTCTGGGAGATTTGCTGTTCTGTTTTCTTTCTATTTTTTATAAATTCATTCATTTCTTTTCTTTTTTTCCTTATTCTTTCCCTTTTTGTTTTTCTCCATTTCAGAGTCTCTCATCTATCCACTCCAATGGCGAGCTCCCCTAGCACTCTTTTTGGTTTGTGTGTATGTTTTTGGCTCCTGTTCCTCTCTCCTCTCTCCCATACCCATCTTAGCTCCACACATCACAATCTCCCCACTACATCCAGCCTACCTTCACCATGCACTTAACATCACACCACCAAGCAGCACAGGCATGGCCTACCAACCTGCCCTGGTGACTGTAGAAAGTGACACAAACAACCCATCCTAGCAACTACTCTTCAGCTAGACCTGCCCTCCGGTACCATATCTGAGCCACTAACCCTTCCCATTGGAGGAGACTAAAAGTATCATGCCAACAGATGAACAAACAACAAAGAACACATAAACCGCCTGCTCAGAAACAGCCAAATTAAAAAAAAAAAAAAAATGGACAAAACAAACAAATCTACAATCAATAAATGAGAAAAATAACTACTGAATGCCTGGAAGACAGCAGAAAATATCAAAACATTTACAAAAACAGGACAGGATGTTTCCATTAGGCTTCCATAATAAAACACCAGATGACTTTGCAGTAGAAGAAAAGGCACTAGAACTACCTGCTAGGGAATTCTAATCTCTAATAGTCAGAATTATCCAGGAAATGAAGCAAACAGCAGACAAAAATGAGGAAAAAATAGACAAATTCATAGAAAATACAGACAAAAAATTGGACGAATTCAGGAGAATAATGCTGAAACAATATTCCAAAATAAATTCACAACCAGAAATTATACAAAAACAACAATTAGAAATCCAAAAGATAAACAACAAGATTTTAGAAATGGACGGTGTCATAGAAGCGCTGAGAAGCAGATTTGAAATGGTGGAAGAAACAATCAGTGGAATTGAAGACAAACACTTAGATACAACTCTGTTTGAGGAAAACTCAGAAAAAAAAAAAAAAAAAAA
>NW_004444085.1:1609981-1611053 GCF_000243295.1 Trichechus manatus latirostris
CAACATCAAAACAATAAAAGAGGGAATAAATGGCATAGGTATAGAACCTTCTAATGGAGAGGAAGGAAAGGCGATACCAAGTTATGGTAGACTAATTCAAACTGAGAAAGATAAGGGTAAAATTCATGGCAACCACAAAGAAAGTTAACCAACATACTCATCAAAATAAAGAGGAAAATCATGAAGTCTCAGGAAAAACAAAACCTACGTAAACAAAATAAATTAAAAAAAAAAATCAACAAACAAAAGTAACTAAGCACAGGAGAGTAAGAAGAACAAAGAAAATATCAGCACCAAAAAAAAAAAAGCACTATAAAATGACAGCAACAAACTCACATCTATCAATAATTACACTGAAAGTAAATGGACTCAATGCACCCATTAAGAGATGGAGAGTGACAGAATGGATAAGAAAACAGGAACCATCAATATGCTGTGTACAAGAGACACGCCTTAGAAACAAAGATGTGAATTTATTAAAAGTCAAAGATTGGAAAAAAATATACCAAGCTAAGAACTACCAAAAAAAGAGCAGGAGTGGCAATATTAATCTCAGATAAATAAGACTTAAAAACAAAAGCCACCATAAAAGACAAAGAAGGACACTATATAATGATTAAGGGGACTATCCATCATGAAGACATAACCATAATAAACATCTACGCACCCAATGACAGGGCTCCGAAATACATAAAACACACTCTAACAACACTGAAAAGAGAAATTGACAGTTCCACAATAACAGTAGAAGACTTCGACACACCAATCTCAGTAAAGGACAGAACAACTAAGAAGAAACTCAACAAAGATGCAGAAGACCTAAAAGGCACAATCAGCCAACATGACCTCATAGACATATATAGAACACTCCTTCCAACCACTGCAAAGTACACATTATTTTCCAATGCGCATGGAACATTCTCCAGAAGAGACGACATCTTAGGCCACAGAGCAATCCTCAACAAGATCCAAAACGTTGAGATAATTCAAAGTATCTTCCCTGACCACAATGCCATCAAGGTAGAAATTAACAACAGAAAGAGTAAGGAAAAAAATCAGTTACATGGAAACT
>NW_004444085.1:1615346-1636375 GCF_000243295.1 Trichechus manatus latirostris
AGAAGGGGACAGGAAAGCTGGTGATAGGGAACCCAAGGTTGAGTAAGGATAGTGTTGATGTGTTGTGAGGTTGTTAACCATTGTCATAGGGCAACAAGTGTACTAACTGTTAATTGAGAAACTATTTTGTTCTGTAAGCCTTCATCTAAAGTGTGAATAGAAGCACAATTGGAAGAGTGTAGTCAATGTCTCTGAACTGTGCATGTTGAAATTTTTGAAATGGTGTATCTCTGGCTATGTATATTTTCACCAAAAAGAAAGGTTGAGAAGGGAGAGGATTGACATGGTCTGGGGTTTTTAACCAATGTCGTAAAACAATATGTGTACTACTGTTTCATGAGAAACTATTTGTTCTGTAAACCTTCACGTGAAGTACAATAAAAAAAAAATTTAAAAAAAAGGTCGAGAAGGGAGAGTGTTGACATGTCGTGGGGTTGTTAACCAATGTATAAAACAATATGTGTACTGACTGTTTAATAAGAAACTATTTGTTCTGTAAACCTTCCCGTGAAGTACAATAAAAAAATAAAAATTAAAAAAAAAAGAAAGGGACGGGAGCTGGTGGAATGGACCCGGGAAATCTGGGGGTGGAAAGGAGGAGTGTGCTGTCATACTCTACTATCTGTATCTTCTATTATCTATATCTATATCTGTATATGTTGTAATTGTTGCTAGGTGCCATCAAGTCAGTTCCGACTCATAGCAACTGTATGTACAATAGAAATAAACACTGCCTGGTCTTGTTAGAGCCCATTATTGTTATGTTTGAGCCCGTTGTTATAGCCACTGTGTCAGTCCATCTCAATGAGGGTCTTCCTCTTTTTCACTGATCCTCTAATTTACCAAGAATGATGTCCTTCTCCAGGGACTGTTCCCTCCGGATAACACGTTCAAAGTATGTGAGACGAAGTCTTGCCATCCTTGCTTCTAAGGCACATTCTGGCTGTACTTCTTCTCAGACAGATTTATTCCTTCTTCTGGCGGTCCATGGTACATTCAATATTCTTCCCCAACACCATAATTCAAAGGCAACAATTTTCCCTAGGATTTCCATATTCATTGTCCAGCTTTCACTTGCATATGAGGTGACCGAAAACATCTTAGTCCTTAAAGTGACATTTTTGCTTTTTAACACTTTATTTTTTTTATTGTACTTTAGATGAATGTTTATAGAACAAATAATTTCTCATTAAACAGTTAGTACACATATTGTTTTATGACAATGGTTAACAACCCCACGACAAGTCAACGCTGTCCCTTTTAAACCTTGGGTTCCCAATTACTAGCTTTCCTGTCCCCTCCTGCCTTCTAGTCTTTGTCCCTGGACTGTTGTGCCCATTAATCTCATTTTTTTTTATGGGGCTGTTTAATCTTTGGCTGAATAGTGAACATTGGGAGTGACTTCTTTACTGAACTAAAAGGGTGTCTGGGGGCCATACTCTTGGGGTTTCTACAGTCTCTGTAAGGCCAGTAAGTCTAGTCTTTTTGTGTGAGTTAGAATTTTGTTCTACATTTTCTCCAGCTCTGTCTGGGACACGCTGTTGTGATCTCTGTCAGAGCAGTCAGTGGTGGTAGCTGGGAATCATCTAGTTGTACTAGACTCAGTCTGGTGGAGGCCTTGGTAGTTGTGGTCCATCAGTCCCTTGGACTAATATTTCCCTTGTATCTTGTTTTCTTCATTCTCCCTTGCTCCCGAAGGGGTGAGACCAGTGGCTATTCACAGGCTTTTAAGACCCCAGATGCTACACACCAACCTAGAATGTAGAACACTTACTTTATAAACTGTTAAGTCAATTGAGCTAGATGTTCCCGGAAACCATGGTCCCCACAGCCCTCCGCCCAGCAATTCAGTCCCTCAGGGAGTTAGGGTGTGTCTAGGGAGCTTCCGTGGCCTTTCCTTGTACAAGTTGTGCTGGCTTCCCCAGTATTGTGTACTGTCTTAACCTTCACCAAAGTTACCACTTATCTCTTATCTATTAGTATTCTCCCCCCATCCCTTGTAACCAACAAAGATTGTTTCTTTTTGTGTGTAAACTTTTTCAAGAGTTTTTACAATAGAGGTCTCATACAATATTTGTCCTTTTGTGATTGACTTATTTCACTCAGCATAATGTCCTCCAGTTTCATCCATGTTATGAGATGCTTCACAGATTCATCATTGTTCTTTCACATTGCATACTACTCCATTGTGTGTATGTACCATAGTTTGTTTATCCATTCATCTATTGATGGGCATCTATGTTGTTTCCATCTTTTTGCTATTGTGAACAATGCTGCAATGAACATGGGTGTGCTTAGGTCTATTCGTCTGACGGCTCATATTTCTCTAGGATATATACCTAGGAGTGGGATTGCTGGATAGTATGGTATTTCTATTTCTAGCTTTCTAAGGAGGCACCATATCATTTTCCAAAATGGTTTTATCATTATGCATTCCCACTGGCAGTGCGTAAGAGTTGTCATCTCCCGGCAGCCTTCCAACATCTGTTATTTACAGTTTTCATGGTTCGTGCCAATAATGCCGGGATGAGATGGTATCTCATTGTGGTTTCAATTTGCATATCTCTAAGTGCTACTGATCGTGAGCATTTCCTCATGTGTCTGTTGCGAGCTTGAATGTCTTCTTTGGTGAAGTATCTATTCATTTAGTTCGCCCAATTTTAATAGGATTATTTGTCTTTTTGTTGTAGAGGTGTTGGATTTTCTTATAGATTATAGAGATTAGACCTTTGTTTGACTTGCTCTGTCCGAAAACTTTTTCCCAGTCTGTAGGTTCTCTTTTTACTCTTTGGGTGAAGTCTTTTGATGAGTAAATGTGTTCAGTTTTTAGAAGATCCCAGTTACCTAGCTTATCTTCTGGAGATTGTGTTGATCGTTATGGTTTGAGTCGTGTTAATGCCATATATTAGGACCTGTAGCATTGATCCTATCTTTTCTTCTATGAACTTTATAGTTTTTGGCTTTATATTTAGGTCTTTGATCCATTTTGAATTAGTTTTTGTGTATGGTGTGAGGTATGGGTCCTCTTTAATTTTTTGCAGATGGATATCCAGTTTTGCCAGTACCATTTGTTAAAAAGAATCTCTGTTCCCCATTTGATGGACTCTGGGCTCTTGTCGAAGATCAGGAGATTGTAGGTGGATGGATTTACATCTGGGTTCTCAATTCTTTTCCAGTGGTCAATGTATTTGCCCTTGTACCAGTACCAGGCTGTTATGACTACTGTAGCTGTATAGTAGGTTCTGAGGTCAGGTAGTGTGACTCTTCCTGCTTTATTCTCCCTGTTCAATAATGCTTTACTTATCTGGGGCCTCTTCCCTTTCCATATAAAGTTAATAATTATTTTTTCCATCTCTTTAAAGAATGTTATTGGTATTTTGATCAGGATTGCATTTTATTTGTAGACTGCTTTGGGTGGAATTGTCATTTTCACAGTGTTGAGTGTACCTGTCTATGAGCATGGTATGTTATTCCATTTATGTAGATCCCTTTGGGTTTCCTGCAGTAGTGTTTTGTAGTTTTCTTTGTATACTTATTTTACATCCCTGGTTAGATTTATTCCTAAGTATTTCATGTTTTTAGGAGCTATTATAAATAATACTATTTTAATGATTTGCTTTTTGTTGTTGTCTTTATTGGTGTATAGGAGTCTGACGAATTTTTGTATGTTGATCTGGTATCCTGCTATTCTGCTGAATATTTCTATTAGTTCCAGTAGTTTTCTTGTGTAGTCTTTAGGGTTTTCTGTGTATAGTATCTATCATGGATTGAACTGTGTCCCCCCAAAATATCTGTCAACTTGGCTAGGTCATGATTCCCAGTATTGAATGATTGTGTAATCTGATGTGATTTCTTCATTTGTTGTAAACTCAATCACTATGATGAGGTTATATGTGATCTCCTTATGTGTTGTAAACTCTGTCACCATGATGAGGTTATACTGATGACATCTACAGGAATGGATAGTGTCTTAAGCCAATCTCATTTGAGATATAAAAGAGACAAACATGCAGAGACACATGGGATCCTCATACCACCAAGAAAGCAGTCACAAGAGCAGAGCACATCCTTTGGACCTGAGGTTCCTGCTCAGAGAAGCTCCCAGACCAAGAGAAGATTGATGACACAGACCTTCCTCCAGAGACAGCAGAGAAAGTGTCCTCCTGGAGCTGACACTCGGAATTTGGACTTGTAGCCTAGTGGACTGTGAGAGAATAAACTTCCATTTGTTAAAGCCATACACTTGTGATATTTCTGTTATACCAGCTTTAGCTGACTAAGACAGTATCATATCATCCACAAACAAGGACAGTTTAATTTCTTCATTACCAATTTGATTGTTGTTTATTTCTTTTTCTTGCCTTATTGCTGTAGCTAGAACTTCCAGCACAATGTTAAATAAGAGTGTTGATAAAGGGCATCCTTGTCTTGCTCCTGTTCTCAGGGGGAATGTTTTCAGCTTCTCTCCATTAAGAATAATGTTGGCTGTTGGTTTTGCATAGATGCCCTTTCATTGCATTGAGAAATTTCCCTTCTATACCTATTTTATTGAGAGTTTTTATCAGGAATGGGTGTTGGACTTTGTCAGATGCCTTTTCTGCATCAGCTGAGATGGTCATATGATTCTGTTCTTTCCTTTTATTTATGTGGTGGATTATGTTGATTGATTTTCTAATGTTGAACCATCCTTGCATACCTGGTATGAATCCTACTTGGTCATTGTGTATTTTTTTTTTATATGAAGCTGAATTCTATTGGCTAGAATTTTGTTGAGAAGTTTTGCGTCTGTATTCATGAGAGATATTGGTCTGTAATTTTCTTTTATTGTGACATCTTTGCCTGGTTTTTGTGTAAGGGTTAAGCTGGCTTCATAGAATGAAATCAGAAGTGTCGCTTCCTTTTCTATGTTCTGAAATAGTTTGGGTAGTACTGGTATAAGCTCTTCTCTGAATATTTGGTAGAATTCTCCAGTGAAGCCATCTGGACCAGGGCTTTTTTTAGTTGGGAGTTTTTTTTTATTACCTTTTCAATCTTTTCTCTTGTTATGAGTCTGTTCAGATATTCAACATCACTTTATGTTAGCTTTGGTAGGAAGTGTGTTTCTAGAAATTTATCGATTTCCTCTAGGTTTTCAAATTTGTTGGATTATACTTTTTCATAATAATCTGTTATGATCACTTTTATTTCAGTTGGGTCTGTTGTAATGTCCCCCATTTCATTTCTTTTTTGGGTTATTTTCATCCTCTCTTGTTTTTCTTTTGTCAGTCTGGCCAGTGGATTGTTGATTTTCTTGATCCTTTCCAAGAACCAATTTTTGGTTTTGTTGATTCTTTCTATCCTTTTTCCATTTCTATTTTATTTATTTCTGCTCTGGTCTTTATTATTTCCTTTCTTCTGGTGACTGGCCTTTTTTTTTTTTTTTCTATTCTCTTTCTATTTTTTTCACTTGTGTAGTTAATGTTTTGATTTTGTCGCTTTCTTCTTTTTTGATGTGTGCACTCATTGCTATAAATTATCCTCTGAGGATGTCCTTTGCTGTGTCCCAAAGGTTTTAGTATGATGTGTTTTCATGCTCTTTTGATTTTAGAAATATTTTGATTCCATCTATGATTTCTTCTATTACCCAGTGATGTGTAAACAGGGTGTATTTAAGTTTCCGTATAATTGATTTTTTTCCTTGTTCTTCCTGTTGTTAATTTTTACCTTGATGATGTTATGATTAGAGAAGATACTTTGTATTATCTCAATGTTTTGGATTTTGTTGAGGGTTGCTCTGTGGTGTAAGATGTGGTCTATTCTGGAGAACATTCCATGTGCATTAGAAAAGAACGTGTACTTTGCAGCTGTTGGTTTCAGTGTTCTATATATTTCTATGAGGACAATTTGGCTGATTGTGCCCTTTAGGTCTTCTGTACCCTTGCTGAGTTTCTTTCTAGACGTTCTGTCCTTTACTGACAGTGGTGTGTTGAAGTCTGCTACTATTATGTGGAATTGTCTATTTCTCTTTTCAGTGCTGTTAAAGTCTGTTTTATGTATTTGGGAGTCCTGTCATTGGGTGCATAGATATTTATTATGGTTATGTCTTCATGATGGATCATCCCCTTAATCGTTATATAGTGTCCTTCTTTGTTTTTTATGGTGGATTTTGTTTTAAAGTCTATTTTATCTGAGATTAGTATTGTCACTCCTCTTTTTTGATAGCTGTTTACTTGATCTGTTTTTTACATCCTTTGATTTTTAATACTTTTATGTCTTTGTGTCTACGGTGTGTCTCTTGTAGACTGCATATTGATGGATCCTGTTTTTTTTGTCCATTCTGTCACTTTCTGACTCTTTATGGGTATATTTAGGCCATTGACATTCAGTGTAATTATTGATATGTGTGAGTATATTGCTATCATTTTGTAGTGCTTTCTTTTCTGGTGCTGATGTTTTCTTTGTTCCTCTCACTCTCCTGTGCTGAATTCCTTTTGTTTGTGGATTTTTTCATTTCTTTTGTTTTTGTAGGTTTTGTTTTTACTGAGACTTTATTTTTTTCTACTTTATGTTGATGAGTAGGTTTTTTAACTTTCTTTGTGATTACCTTGAAATTTGTCCTTATCTTCCTAGGTTTGAACCAGTCTATTTTTAATTAATTTTGCCTTGCATTCCTCTCCGTTAGAAAGTTCTATACCTAAACGGTTTATTCCCTCTTTAATTGTTCTGATGTTCTTGTCATTTACAGATTAACCTCTCTGGTTTCCTGTTGTAATTCTTTTGGTTTTGGTTGGTCCTTGAGAGTTCTTTTCCTAGGTTGGTATCTGGCTAGTACAATTCCGTGTCCTAGATTCAGCCTGTGGTCTGATGTTGTTTGTTCTCAGATCAAAGGACTCCCTTTAAGAAGTCTTGTAAGTTTGGTTTGGTTTTTACATAGTCCCTTAATTTCTGTTTATCTGGAAATGACCTAATTTCACCATCATATTTGAACGAGAGTTTTGCAGGATATATTATTCTTGGCTGGCAATTTTTTTCTTTCAAGGTTTTATATATGTCATCCCATTGCCTTCTTGCCTGCATGCTTTCTGCCAAATAATCTGCTTAGTCTTATTGTTTCTCCTCTGTATGTGACTTTTTGTTTTTCTTGAACTGCTTTCAAGATTCTTTATTTGTCTTTCGTTTTAGCAAATGTGATTATATGTCTTGGTGATTTTCTTTTGGGGTCTATCCTATATGGGGTTCGTTGAGCTTCTTGGATGGTCGGCTTTTCATCTTTCATGATAATGGGGAAGTTTTCTGTCAGCAATTGTTCAATGATCTTCTCTGTGTTTTCCATTTTCTCCCCCTGTTCTGGAACTCTGATCAGTTGCAAATTTTTGCTTTCAATTTTATCCCACATAATTCTCAGGGTTTCTTCATTTTTCTTCATTCTTTTTCCTGTTTTTTCCTCAGAGTTGTAACCTATTATTTGTCTTCAATTTCACTCATCCTGTCTTCTGTCTTTTCAAACTTGCTCCTCAGCCTTTCTATGACAGTGTATATTTCTGAAAACGTTGTTTATCTTTTGGATTTCTAATTGTTGTTTATGTAGGATCTATATTTGTGATTTTATTTTGGCTTTTTTTTCCTGTATTATTTTCCTTAATTCTTCCACTTTTTTTGTATTTTCCATGTATTTGTCTGCTTTTTCCATGTATAGCTCTATGTTTTCTTCATTTTTGTCTGCTTTTTGCTTTAACTCTTGGGTACCTATGAATATTAGAGATTTGAATTCCCTATCAGGTAGTTCTAGTGCCTTTCCTCTACTGGAAATTCATCTGGTGTTTTATTTTCAATGCCTACTGGAAACATCTTGTCCTGTTTTTTTAATATGTTTTGATATTGTCTGCTTTCTTTGGGGCATTCAGTAGTTATTTTCCTCGTTTATTGCTTGTAGTTTTCTTTGTTTCATCCTGCTTTTTTGTTGTATTTGTTTATGTCTGAGCAGGTGGGCTGTGTGTCTTTTGTTGTTTGCTTGTCTGTGAGCCCGATGTTTTTTGCCTCCTTCTCCAATGAGCAGGGTCTGTCTCTCAGGTATGGTACAGCAAGGCAGGTCTAACTGCAGGGGAGTTGCTGGGATGGGTTCTTTGTCGCATGTACTAGGGCTGATAGGGTGGGCCAGGAATCAGTGCAGGGCAGGTTCCAGGTGGCCATGCCTGTGCTGCTTGGGGGTGTTAAGTTCAATGCTTGGTGCCCGTAGGCAGGAAGGAGAGGGTAGTTTGTGATGTGTGGAGCTGAGTATGGGAAAGAGGAGAAATAGGAGAGAGGAACAGGAGACAAAAACATACAAACAAACAAATAAAAAGGAGTGCTAAAGGTGCTTGCCATTGCAGTGGAGAGATGAGAGACTGAGGAATGGAGAAATACAAAAAGAAAAAGGTTAAAAGAAAAAAAATGAGTAAGTAAAAATCAGGAAAAAAAAAAAAGAAATGCCCCCAGGGATCCCACTGACGTGGCTGTGAGGACTGGCTAAGTTGCTCTCTTGCCGTGAAGTACAGCCTAGCTAGAAAGAGTAGAGGTGTCACACAGCACCAGGTGTTCAGGAGACAGGAAGAGAAGATAAGTATAGAGAGATGAGAAGGTGAGAAATGAAGAAAGACAATAAGTGAAAAAGAGAGAAAAGAAAACAAAGATAAAAACCAAAAACCAAAAAAGGAAATGCCACCAGGGATCCCACTGCATGGCTGTTCAGACTGAGGGAGTAGCTCCCAAGCTGTGTAGTACTGCCTGGCTAGAAGGGGCTCTCAAGCTGAGAAAAGATAAAGAAAACAAACAAATCAAAACAAACTAACAAAAAGCCCTGGATCCCTCCATCGTGGCGGCATGGGCCCAGAAGCAGTTCCACAGTTGAACAGCATTTCACAGCCTTTCAGGAAGAAGCAAAGACAGGACATAGAGCCAGGTATTTGAGAGAAAGGAGGGGTTGGTGGTGAGAGGTATGGAAAAAATCAAAAGAAGTGGAAATAAGCAACACTAGCAACTGACAAATGGCACTCAGGGAGCCAGCCAGTGCAGGGGATTGGGATCCTAGCAGCACAGGGGTGAAGCTTGTGCTTCCCAGCCAAGAGACTGTGGCTGCGGGAAGTGGAGGAGGCCGAGTAGGGGTGAAGAAGTGTGGGGGTGTAAAAGCATATATTGCTGGTTACTGGTTGTTCTGTCTCCTGCTGGGAGCTCCATGAAGGTGCTTTCCTGTATTCCCTCTTTGCAGATCTCCGATAGGAGTCCAAGATGGCAGATCCATGTGGTGTTAGCTGATAAGGGACCTCTGCACTTATCTCTCCTTGCTCTCTGTTTTCTGTCAGTTTCTTATTCCATTTGGTCCTTGGCTGAGTTCTTTATCTCTTCATTTGATGCTTAGGGTTTCAAGACTGACGTATGTCTCTGTTTGACGTAGTTTTTTGGATCTTTGCTGTGGAGTGACTGGCTGGTGCTTCTGTCTATAACGCCATGTTGCCTGGAAGTCTCCAGTGCTTTTTAACACTTTGGAGGGTCTCTTGCAGCAGATTCGCCCAATCCAATGTATTGTTTGATTTCTTGACTGCTGCTTTCATGGGTGTGAATTGTGGCTCCATGTAAAATGAAATCCTTGACAACTTCATTCATTTCTCAGTAATGATGTTGCTTATTAGCCCAGTTGTGAGGATTTTTTTTTCTTCATGTTAAGGTGTAATTCATACTGAAGGCTGTAGTCTTTGTTTTTCATCAATAAGTGTTTAAAGTCCCCTTCACTTTCAACAAACAAGGTTGTGTCATCTGCATATCATATGTCATTAATGATCCTTCCACCAATCTTGTTGCTGCTTTCTTCATCATACTGTCCAGCTTCTTGAAATATTTGCTCAGCATACAGATTGAATAAGTGTGGTGAAAGGATACAATCCCCATGCACATCATTCCTGATTTTAAACCTTGCTCTGTTTGAATGACTGCCTCTTGGTCTATGTACAGGTTCCTCATGAGCCCAATTAAGTGTTCTGGAATTCCCATTCTTAGCAATGTTATCCATAACTTGTTATGATCCACACAGTCGAATGCCGTTGCATAGTCAATTAAAAGAAGGTAAACATCTTTCTAGTATTCTCTGCTTTCAGACAAGGTCCATCTGACATCAGCAATGATATTCTTCATTACACGTCCTCTTCTAAATATGGCTTGAACTTCTAGCAGTTTCTTGTCCTTGTAATGATGCAACCACTTTTTAATTATCTTCAGCAAAATTTTACTTGTGTGTGATATTAATGATATTGGATCAGCTTTCTTTGGATGGGCACAAATATGTATCTCTTCCAGTCAGTTGACCAGTTAGCTGTTTTCCAAATTCCTTGGCATAGACAAGTGAGTGCTTCCAGTGATGCATCCATTTGTAGAAACATATCAATTTGTAATCCATCAAGTGGTGGAGCCTTGTTTTTTGTCAATACCTTCAGTGTAGCTTGGACTTCTTCCTTCAGTACCATCGACTCTTTGTCATATGCTATCTCCTGAAACGGTTGAACATCAACCAATTCTTTTTAGTACAGTGACCCTGTGCATTCCTTCCATCTTCTTTTCATGCTTCCTGGGTCATTTAATATTTTCCTCATAGAATCTTTCAACATTGCAACTTCGGGCTTGAATTTTCCCTTCAGTTCTTTCAGCTTGAGAAGTGTCCAGTGTGTTTTTTCCTTTTAGTTTTCTAACTCTTTACACATTTCATTATAATACTTTACTTTGTCTTCTCGAGCTGCCCACTGAAATCTTCTGTTCAGCTCTTTTACTTTACCGTATCTTCCTTTTGCTTTTGCTACTCGATGTTCAAGAGCAAGTTTCAGAGTCTCTTCTGACATCTGTTTAGGTCTTTTCTTTCTTTCCTGTTTCTTTAATGGCCTCTTGCTTTCTTCATGTATGATGTCCTTGATGTAATTCCACAACTCATCTGGTCTTCAGTCATTAGTGTTCAATGAGTTAAATCTATTGTTGAGGCAGTCTCTGAATTCAGGTAGGATATACTCAAGGGCATATTTTGGCTCTGATGGACTTGTTCTAATTTTCTTCAGCTTCAACTCGAACTTGCATACAAGCAATTGATTGTCTATTCCACAGTCTGCCGCTGGCCTTGTTTTGACTGATGATATTGAGCTTTTCCCTTATCTTTTTCTACAGATGTAGTATATGGGTATATATTCATATATGTGTACGTAAGCATATATATGTATGTAAGCAACTATGTGTATGTAAGCAAATATGTGCTGTATATATATTTGTTGTTGTTCTTAAGTGCAGTCGAGTTATTTCCTACTCATAGCTACCCTACGTACAACAGAACAAAACACTGCTCTCTCCTGTGACTTCCTCAAGATTGTTGCTATATTTGAGCCCACTGTTGCAGCCACTGTGTTAATCTACCTCGACAAAGTTGTTCCTCTTTTTTGGTGACCCTCTACCTTACCAAGCATGATGCCCTTTTCCAGCGATTGGTCCCTTCTTATAACATATCTAAAGTACATGAGATGAAGTCTCACCATCCTCACTTCCAAGGAGCAGTCTGGCTGTACTTCTTTCAAGACTGACTTGTTTGCTCTTCTTGCAGTCCATGGTATATTCAATATGCTTCGTTAACACCTTAATTCAAAGGGATCAATTCTTTGGCCTTCCTTATTAACTGTCCAACTTTCACATGCATATGAGGTAATTGAAAATATCATGGATTGGATCAGGCACACCTTAGTCCTCAAAGTGACATCTTTGCTTTTCAACACTTTTATATATATATATATTTCTCCCTTACATTTTCCTCTTCTTTGCTAAAGTCATGGAGCTCAAATTATTACCTAGTCTAAATCTCTATAAATAAAATGAAAAATTGAGGCAATTACTATAAAAATTCATGCCCTCAATTTTCTAGTTTATTTTGATTATCAAAAGTCAGCTTACAAAAGTACTCCATGACACAGAGGTTAAAAGATGAATTTTTTAATGCTACTCAATGCAACTGTCTGATAATAGTTGTTTTGTCTAGAGAACAGCAATTTTGAAAACCTATTGAGGAAAAGCTATAAGTATGTACTGATAAGATTACAATTTCATTGTGTTATTTTTAAGTAGTTTCTGATTGTGGCATTCATGGTGATCACATTTAGAAATCTATATGACTTTCTCTATTTAAATCCTTACTTTTTATTCCTATCAAAATTTAAATTTGAGTTCTTTTTTTCAAATGAGTTAATTGTTGTTGTATAATTTCCTTCAGAATAGTCTTATATTTTCACCTTATGACAACCTAAAATAATTTAGATTTAGATCACAGGCATATTTTTTAAAAAGTAATGTATTATTTTAAGGAGATTAATTATAATTTTATAGTTTTCAGCAGGACAATTTTTTTCCCAAGTGAGGTAAAAAGTTAAAGTCAATAATAATATACTCTATGTCTCTGAGCATATCTTACAAATAAGTATGTCAATAAGAAGTAGCCCCCACTTCTGAAGTAGTGAACTTTTGTCTGTGGTGATGAGGAATTGGAATTTACTAAGGACAACGGTTACAGAACCACACTAATGTAGTTGTTACCATTAAGTTGTGCACGATGAAAAAAAAAAAACTATGGCAAATAAGATAGTTTATATAATTTAACAAAAGGGTTACACCTGTTAATATTACTTAGGTACAGCTAAACACTTTATGAAATTAGTTTTCTTGGTTTGAAGGTTTAAAGTCACGGTTTCATGGGTCTATCCAGTTCATTGGCCTGATGTTTTTAGAGTTTCTGTTCTAGTTCACTGAGTAGAGCCTCAGGTCTTAAAAGCTTGTTAGCTGCCACCCATGATATAACAATTGGTCTCTTATTTGCCTGGAACAGTAAAAGAAGAAGTAAATCTGAGAATTGGAGAAGGAAATGAACTGCAGGTTTAATGGCCTCCACAAACTTCTTCATTCATTTCTATGAGACCAGAAGAAATGGATAGTGCCTGGCTACCATTACTGAGCATTTTGATCAAAGATCCAACAGATGGATCCTGATCAAAAGGAGGAAAATTGTGGAACAAACTTCAAACTCAAATGGAAAAGAAACTTACTGGATCCCTTGAGACTGGGGAAATCATCAAAACTAACTCCTGAAACTATCACATGAAGTCGTCATTAGACTAAGCAACAGTTTAGCAAGATTAATAAAGCATACTTTTGTCTTGTATTGGGTTCTTTAGAAAAACATAACCAGCAAAGCATATATATATATATAAAGTTGTCAAGGATTTCATTTTACTTGGATCCACAATCAACATCCATGGAAGCAGCAGCCAAAAAATCAAAAGATGCATTGCATTGGGCAAATCTGCTGCAAAAGACCTCTTTAAAGTGTTAAAAAGCAAAGATCTCACCTTGAAGACTAAGGTGCACCTGATCCAAGCCATGGTGTTTTCAGTTGCTTCATAGGCATGTGAAAGCTGAACAATGAATAAGTAAGACCAAAGAAGAGTTGATGCCCTTGAATGGTGGTGTTGGTGAAGAATATTGAATATACCATGGACTGCCAAAAGAAGGAACAAATCTGTCTTGGGAGAAGTAACAACCAAAATACTCCTTAAAGGCAAGGATGGCTAGGCTAAGTCTTACATACTTTGGACATGTTGTCAGGAAGGATCAGTCCTTGGAGAAAGATATTAACAAAAAAGAGGAAGACCCTCAGCGGGATGGATTGACACAGTGCCTGCAACAATGGGCTCCAGCATAACAACGATTGTGGGCATGATGCAGGACCAAGCAGTGTCTCGTTCTGTTGTACATAGGGTCACTATGAGTCAGAACCAACTCAAAAGCACCTAACAACAACAATATGAAACATTTATATTGCTCATACACACACCTATATATGTACAGAGAGAAAGAGAGAAAGATTTATCTCAAGGAAATGACTCACACTGCTGTGGAGGCTGATAAGTCCCAAAATCCATGAATCAGGTGTTGGATCAGGAGATCAGGAGTCACGTTGGCCAAATACTAGAGAATTTAAGGAATAAAGTGGTGGATAATTTTAACTACTACATAAAGGATTTAAAAAGAATGAATGAATTAGGAGGTAATAAACACAAGGTATTCTTTTTTCTATAAAATTCCAGTGGAGTGTAAGAACTGAAGAATGACCACAGTGGGCTTCTGGGTAAGTATCGTTGAAGATGGGATCATTGTAGAAAGAGACAGAAGAGAAAATTATCTGTTTAAAAACTGAGTTTGTGACTGGTTTTCCAGAAGAGATGGCATTTGAGTTATACTTTAAAGAATAACTAGATGTTGATGTATGAAGATAAAAGAAGGGACAGTGAGCACATCATTCTGAGCTTAAGGAAAAAGAAAGTCACTAAAAAGTGTAAATTATATAGAGATGTATCTTGTGTTTAGAGAAGTATGAGTTAGAAATTTTAAGAAGGGAAGTGGATAATGTAAAGTAAATAAATCTAGAAATATAAGTTGTCAGAATGTATAAGTTCTTGAGAGCCAAGCTAAGGTTTCTGAATAGAGGGAAGAGAAGAGTAGAGAGCATGACATAAATTTGTTTTGCTTAATTGTCATTTTATGTATACATATGCAAATACCTTTTCCCACTCTGTGGCTTGCCTTCTCACTTTCTTAATTACATTTTTAAATGAAAATTAGTTATTAAATTAAAGGTAGTCTAATTTGGTAATTGCTTTTTTGTACCCCTTTTGAGAAATATCTTGCAACCTCAAATCATGACAATACTCTAGAAGCTTTATAATTGTACCTTTCTCATTTTTATTTATGATCTCCTTGTAATTAATTTTGAGATATGGTTTGAGCTAGGGATTAAGATTTATTTTTCCAGATGAATATCAAATTGACTTTTAGGACCCCAAAGATATCCATGTCCTAATCCCTGAAATCTGTGAATATATTACATTATATGGTAAAGAAACTTTGCAAGTATGATTGAGGTTATGGACCTGAGATAGGAGGATTATCCTGGATTATCCAGGTGGGCCCAATGTGATCACAAGAGTCCTTAAAAGTAGAGAAACTTTCCTGACCGTGGTCAGAGAGAGATGTGATGCCAACAAAGTGTCAGAGAGATGTGAAGTTGATGAATATGAAGATGGAGGAAGGGGACCATGAGGTAAGGAATGTGAGTGGCCATGAGGTAAGGAATGAGAAACACAAGGGCACAGATTCTCCCCTGGAGCCTCCACAAAAGAACATATTCCTGCTAACATCTTGATATTAACCAGTGAGACCCACATTGTCCTTCTATCCCAAGAACTGTACAATAATAAATCTGTCTTGTTTTATGTCATTAAATGTGTGATAATGTGTTATTAATTTGCTGTTTCAGAAACACTTTTCATCCTAACCTCTCTATATTTAGAAACTGAGGCTTAAGCTGAGGATGTTATTTTAGGCATGCATAAAACAATTTACTGTCCATCTTGATATGAAGCGTGAGAACTTGGAAAGAAGTTGAGTAACAAAGTGTGCAGAATAGGAAGAATGAGTAAGTCTGGATTGGGAAGTTGAAAGTAAAGAACAACTTTAGAAATGAGAAAAAGCGTCATGAATTTCCCCATTCCTCTGTCTTCCCTCAACACTCCATAATAAAAATGTCCTTTAGATCCCATTCCTACAAGAAACATTTGTTGGAGTGATGTTTGTGTGCCAGACACTGTTCTAGGAACATGGAGTAAATCAGTCCAACAAAAACAAACAAAAATATCTGGCAGAAAAATATATTTTAAGCAGAGACTAAGAATCAGAGCAAAAACCCTAAGTGAGAGCAAGCCTGACTTACTTTAGAAACAGCGAGGGAGCCACGGGGCTTTGAGGGAAGTGAGACAGGGACAGTGGGAGGAGTGAGGCCAGAGAGGCTAGGGCAGGACACATTAGGCTGTTTTGAAGACTTCGCCCTCTGTTCTGAGTAAAGTGCAGATTCACTGGATGATCTGGACCAGAAGTGTTACATAATATAATTTAAATGATGAAAGATCATTCTACTATGTTTGAAATAGGTGAGTGGCCATAGAAGTAAGACTTGTCCTTAAGGAGACTATTGTCGAACTTCATGAGGAATATAATGTTGGTTTGGATAAAAGTGACAAAAGTGGGAGTAATAAGAAAGGTCAGATTCTTACAATTTGAATATAGCACCAGTCTGATTTATTGACAGACTGAGAATATTTTTAGTATTAGTATAAAAAAGACAGAGACATACACTGAAGAAGTGACTTAAAGAAGTGACTAAGCAGAAAAAAAAATTCTGTAGCAAACATTTTTGTTGGTCTTTGGAGAGCAGTACTTTGTAACAAAATGGTATTCCCAAATTACTCATCCCTCAGACTAAAAGAACAATTTACATATGAATGTTTTCACAGGGTTATTGGCAGTCACAGGATTTTCCTATTCACTCATACCCACATACATAAAGTTTAACAAATTGTACGGAGCAGTAAATTCAGCCGGCATTAATACTCTTCCATTGGCTGCATAAGTTGAGCATATTTTTGCAAAGTAATTCCCTTGGCACTCCAGGTAAGTATTGTCTCTCAGATTCATTATCTAGGGTTGTGAGTTTCTCCACTAAAAAAGTAAAATTCATGAATCTCTGGTTCTGAAGACACTGAAAACATTATTTACTTTTAAAATGATTGCTATTATGATTCCTTTTTGTTTTATTTTTCAGAGTTTTTAATAATGTAACTCTAAATGTTAATGTGGCAAACTAACTATGACTAAAATTGTAATTGTTGAATTGCATTTTATTTTTTTGACAACTTTTTTTCCCCCCTGGGAGTTAAAATTTCCTTTTTGGGGAGGACAACATAGGAGTTGTTTTTTTTTTTTTTTTCCTTAGTTGTTTGTTTGTTTTTAGAAATATCTATTACTATTCCAAACTCCTTGGTATTGCAGATGATTAACACGCTCTCTGTTAATTGGAAGCATGGAGGTTCAAGTCCACCCAGGTTTCCCTTAGAAGAAAGACATGGTGATCTACTTCTGAAAACTCAGCCATTGAAAACTATGATACACATGAGGTCACCATAAATAGGAGTCAATGGCAACTGATTATTGATGTCATTATTTCACCCCCAAACTCTCAATAAAAATTGTGTAAATGGACAGGGGGCCAAGATGGCAGAGTAGTCAGATGCTTCCAGTGTTCCCTCTTACAGCAAAGACCCGAAAAAACAAATGAATCCATTAGATATGACAATCTAGGAGACCTGAAGATCAAAGGCAAAGTCAAGGAACAGGACTGAGTGGCAGGGGAGGGAGAGACAGTCCAGAAGCAGCGAGGAGTTGCCAAACCTGACCCAGCAAAAGCTGAAGCCCTTCAGCCTGGATCAGCTTGAGGGTGAGTGGTGAGGCAGGCAAGCTACGGTGCTTGGGAGGCATTTTCTGCACCAGGAGAGACCCAGTAGCGGAGAGTCTACTCAGCCATCCAGACCCAGTGAGAAGCAGCCCTGCATCGGTGAAAGATAAGTCCTTGAGACTGGCTTACTGCATGGATCAAAAATACACACCTCAGGGAAAAACCTCTCTCTCATTTACCTCCCCGCTCCCTGCTCTACACTGGGTCCTGGACCAGTTTCAGCAATTGCCAAATCCCCTGGGCTGGAAGTAGGACCCGTCACACACCCTGAGCCATTCTCGCAGTCTTGGAGAGTGAACAAAGTAACAAACGGGGAAGAATAATCTGCTGGCTTCCCTAAGCCAGAAACTCAGGGTAGGGACAGCTCCTTTGCCTAGGCACAGGCATAAGGGATAAATGGACTTTGAGTGTCTTTCCCCTTGAATAGACTTGTGTGGGCCCATTTCAACAGTGTAGGCCCTCATTAGCACAGTACAACAAGGTATATACCTGAGGTCTAACTTCAACTGTTTCAGCTGTGAAGTGGCAGCTTTGTGACATTTGACACTGCTCTGCCCATTAAGCAGGGTCTTCACCTACCCACATCAAGGGCCTGAAAACTGGTGGCTCCACCCACACCAGCTAGTCACCTGCTACAGGTGCCCAGGAATAAGAGGTGCCCCTCAGTCCTTACAGCCAACAGAACTGAGAGTTGATAGTCTGGTTGCAAAACCCACCCATCTATGTGGTCTAGGGAACAGGGACACATTTTCCTCCGAAACACTCAGTGGTGGCCGTCGGCCCACTGCCTTGCTCAGCCTGTGTCCCCCTGCTGCATACAGATGCCTCTACCTACCCCAATCATACATGCCTGTCTAGAACTCTAGGTGAGAGCCTGCACCACACACTTGGTGGCTGACTACCTAGACACCTGAGCTGAATCCATACAGGAGGAATGGGCAGACTTCTGGGCTCGCATACTTAGTGGCAGGACTCACCAGCTGGAGGCAGGAGATTGGAGCTTCAAGGGTGCTGGTGACTGGGCTAGCTCACACGAGCAGCTTATTGGGCATATCAAAACAAAACAAAACAAGTAGCTAGGACACAGTAAGCAAACATAAAATAAATAAATATAATAACTTATTGACAGCTCGGAGACAACAGTCAATAATAACTCACATAAACAGGCAGTCCATGATAGCGTCAGTAAGCTCCCAAAATAAAGCATCTAGAAATTTTCCAGAAGAAGAAATTGGAATTATTGCAGGCAGAATACAAAAGATTAATATACAGAACTCTTCAAGACATTACAAAGAAAATTTAGCAAAACGCAGAACACACAATAGAGGAAATTAAAAATATTAGAGAAGAGCTTAATGACAAATTTAACAGTCTTCAAGAATCCATAGAGAGACACCAATCAGAAATCCAGAAGATTAACAATAAAATTTCAGAATTAGACAACTCAATAGAAAGTCATAGGAGCAGAATTGAGGCAATGGAAGTAAGAATTTGTGAGATTGAAGATAAAGCACTTGACACCAGCTTATTTGAAGAAAAATCAGGTAAAATGCTTAAAAAAATAAAGAAACCCTAAGAATTGAGATTCTATCAAGAGGAGCAACCTATGAGTGATTGGAGTATCAGAAAAGGGGGGGATAACAGAAAATACAGAGAGAACTGTTGAAGATTTGTTGGCAGAAAACTTCCCTGATACCTTGAAAGATGACAAGATATCCATCCAAGATGCTCATTGAACCCCACATAAGGTAGATCCCAAAAGAAAGTCACCAAGACATATTACAATCCAACTTGCCAAAGCCAAAGATAAAGAGAGAATTTTAAGAGCAGCTAGGGATAAATGAAAAGTCATCTACAAAGGAGAGTCAATAAGAATAAGCTCGGACTACTCAGCAAAAACCATGCAGGCAAGAAGTCAATGGGATGACATATATAAAGCCTTGAAGGAAAAAAACTGCCAGCCAAGAATTATATATCCAGAAAAACTGTCTCTCAAATATGATGGTGAAATTAGGGCATTTCCAGATAAACAGAAGTTTAGGGAATTTGCAAAGACCAAACCAAAATTACAAGGAATACTAAAGGGAGTCCTCCGGTTCGAAGAACAATAACATCAGATAACAACCCAAGACTAGAACACAGGACACAACAACCAGATATCAACCCAGATAGGGAAGTCACAAAAATAAGTCAAAGCTAAAAAACTGAAAGTAGGAAACAGATATCAATATGTAAAAGATGACAACATTAAAACAAAAAAAGAGGGACTTAAAAAATGTAGACGTAGATTTTTCATATGGAGAGGAAGTCAAGGCAATATAAAGAAATAAAAGATTGGTATAAACTTGGAAAAATAGGGGGATATATTAAGGTAACCACAAAGGAAACTAACAAGCCTACAAGTCAAAATAAAGAACAACAAAAATACAAAGACTCCGCAAATACAAAATCAACAACAATGAAAAAGATGGAAAGAAAACACATAAAGAAAAATGACTCAGCACAGAAAATTAAGTGGAACAAAGAAACTGTGAACAACACACAAAAAAGCCATCAAAATGACAGCACTAAATTCATACCTATCAACAATTACGCTGAATGTAAGAGGACTAAATGCACCAATAAAGGGAAAGAGAGTGCCCGATTGAATTAACATACACGATCCGTCTATATGCTGCCTACAAGGGACACACCTTAGACTTAAAGACACATAGAAACTGAAACTAAAAGGATGGAGAAAAATGTATAAAGCAAACAACACTCAAAAAGAGCAGGAGTGGCAATATTAATCTCTAACAAAATAGATTTTAAAGTGAAGTACACCACAAAGAATAAGGAAGGACACTATATAATGATTAAAGGGTCAATATACCAGGAGGACATAACTACAATAAATATTTATGCATCCAATGACAGGGCTCCAAAATACATAAAACAAACTCTAACAGCAATGAAAAGAGAGATAGACAGCTCCACAATAGTAGTAGCAGACTTCAACACACCACTTTCAGTGAAGGACAGAACATCCAGAAAGAAGCTCAACAAAGGCATGGAAGAGCTAAATGCTACAATCAACTAATCTGATCTCATAGTCATATACTGAACACTTCACCCAACAGCAGCCAAGTATACTTTCTTTTCCAATGCACATGGAACATTCTCCAGAAGAGACCACATATTAGGCCACAAAGCAAACCTTAACAAAATCCAAAGCATCGAAATATTACAAAGCATCTTTTCTGACCATAAAGCCATAAAAGTAGAAATCAATGACAGAAAAAGCAAGGAAAAAAAATTAAACACATGGAAACTGAACAATACCTTGCTCAAAAACTACTGGGTGAAAAAAGATATTAAGGATGGAATAAAGAAATTCATAGAATCAAAAGAGAATGAAACCACATCTTACCAGAACCTTCGGGACACAGCAAAAGAAGTGCTCCGAGGTCAGTTTATAGCAATAAATGCACACATCCAAAAAGAAGAAAGGGCCATAAACAAAACATTAACCCTACAACTGGAACAAGTAAAAAGAGAGCAGCAAAAGAAGCCCACAGGTGCAAGAAGGAAGGAAATAATAAGAATTAGAGCAGAATTAAATGAAATAGAGAATAGAAAAACAATTGAAAGAGTTAACAAGATCAAAAGCTGGTTCTTT
>NW_004444085.1:1636750-1638325 GCF_000243295.1 Trichechus manatus latirostris
ACTACTACTAAAGGCATTTCAGTGTATAGAAAAGGATAGAATACTCCCAAACTCATCCTATGATTCCAGCATAACGCTGATATGAAAACCATGCAAAGACACCACAAAAAAAGAAAATTACAGACCAATATCCTTCATGAACATAGATGCAAAAATCCTCAACAAAATTCTAGCAATAGAATTCAGCAACATATCAAAAAAAAATAATTCACTATCATCAAGTGGGATTTATACCAGATATGCAGGGATGGTTCAACATTAGAAAAACAATCAGTGGAATCCATCACATAAATAAAACGAAACACAAGAACCACATGATCTCATCAATCGATACAGAAAAGGCATTTGACAAAATCCAACACCGATTCATTATAAAAACTCTCAACAAAATAGGAATAGAAGGGAAATTCGTCAATATAATTAAGGGCATTTATACAAAATCAACGGCCAACATCATCCTGAATGGAGACAGTTTGAAAGCATTCTCCTTGAGAGCAAGAACCAGACAAGCATGCCCTTTATTACGACTCTTACTCAACTTTGTGCTGGAGACTTCACCAGAGCAATTAGGCTACCAAAAGAAATAAAGGGCATCCGAATTAGTAGGGAAGAAGTAAAAATATCTCCATTTGCAGATGATATGATCTTATACACAGAAAGCCCCAAAGAATCTACAATAAAATTACTGGAACTGACAGAAGATTTCAGCAAAGTATCAGGATGCAAGATAAACATACAAAAATCAGTTGGATTCCTTTATACCAACAAAGAGAACAAAGAGGAAATCACCAAATCAATACCAGTTACAATAGCCCCCAAGAAGATTAAATACTTAGGAATAAATCTAATCAAGGATGTAAAAGATCTAGACAATGAAAACTACAGGACACTACTGCAAGAAACCAAACGAGACCTGCATAAGTGGAAAAACATACCTTGCTCATGAATAGCAAGACTCAACATTGTGAAAATGTCAATTCTACCCAAAGCCATCTACAGATACAATGCAAACCCTATCCAAATTCCAAAGGCATTTTTTAATGAGATGGAGAAACAAATCACCCAATTCACTTGGGAAGGAAAGAGGCCTCAGATAAGTAAAGCATTACTCAAGAAAAACAAAGTGCAAGGCCTCACACTATCTGATTTTAGAACCTATTATACCGCCACGGTAGTCAAAACAGCCTGGTACTGCTACAACAACAGATACATGACCACCCTGACAGGGAAAACAACACAGTCCCTGATGGAGCAAGAGAAAGGTAGGGTGCAGAATTCAAATTCTAGTATGAAGACCAGACTTAATGGTCTAACTGACACCGAAGGAACCCCAGAAAGCATGGCTTCCAGATTCTCTGTCAGCCCAGAGCTAAAACTATTTCTGAGGCCAACTCTTCACACAAAGATTGGACTGGACTGTGGGACATGAAGTGATACTCGTGAGGAGTGTGCACCTTAGTTCCTGTAGATACAAGAGACTAAATGGGAAGCTTTTCTCTGGAGGTGAGACGAGAAGATGGAGAGGGTTAGGAGCTGGCTGAATGGACATGGGAAATCAGGGGTGGAAAGGAGGAG
>NW_004444085.1:1639267-1640309 GCF_000243295.1 Trichechus manatus latirostris
GTACCATCTTTGCTTCTTCCTGAGGGGCTGCGGACCTCCATTCGAGTGTGGAGCTGCTTCCCGGTTTGGGCTGCCGTGCTGGTGGGATCCCGGGGCTTATGTTCGTTTGTTTGTTTTGAATTGTTTGTTTGTTTTCTATTCCTTTTCTTGAGTTGGGAGCCTTTTCTGGCCAGGCTGAGCTGCGTGGCAAGGAGACTCCACTTCGGCTTCCACAGACGTGCAGAGGGATCCCTGAGAACATTTTTTTTTACGTTGGGTTTTTTTTTTTTTCCTGTTCCTTTGGGGGCCTTTCGTTTTTGTTTGTTTTGTTTTGTTTTGTTTTTCTTCTTTATCCCTTTTTGTCTTTCTTCATTGCTCAGTTCCTCTTCTCTCTATATCTTCCTTCTCTTTCTGTTCCCTGAATACCAGGCATTGTATACCTCTATGCCTTCTAGCCAGGCTGTACTGCAACACCTAAGAGCAACTTCCCCAGACCTCATAGCTACACAGGTGGTATCCCTGGGAATTTCGTGGTTCTTTAACCTTTCTATGCATATTTATTCATTCTTTTCTTTCTTCCTCTTCCCTTTTTTTGTTTTTCTCCATTTCATAGTCTCACATTTCTCCACTCCAACAGCAAGCTCCCCTAGCATTCGTTTTTGTTTGTTTGTATGTTTTTGGCTCCTGTTCCTATCTCCTTCCTCCCATATCCATATCAGCTCCACACATAACAATCTCCCTGCTGCATCCTGCCTACCTACACTGTGCACTTGACATCACACGACCAAGCAGCACAGGCATGGCCTACTGGAACCTGCCATGCACTGATTACCGACCCGCTCTGGTGGCTGTAGTAAGTGCCACAAACAATCCATCCCAGTAACTCCTCTTCAGCTAGACCTGCCTTGCTGTACCATATCTGAGTGACTGACCCTGCCAGTTGAAGAAGGAGACGAAAAGAATTGTGCCCACAGAAGAGCAAACAACAAAGAACACACAGTCCGTCTGCTCAGACATAGTAAATTTTTTTAAAAAAACAGGGATGAAACAAACAAATCTACAA
>NW_004444085.1:1650758-1675997 GCF_000243295.1 Trichechus manatus latirostris
TTCTTAGTTCTTTTTTTCTGAGTTTTCCTCGAACAGAGTTGTATCCAAGTGTGTCTTCAATTCCACTGATCCAGTCTTCCACCATTTCATATCTGCTCTTCAACCCTTCTATGACACTGCCCATTTCTGAAAACTTGTTGCTTATCTTCTGGATTTATAATTGTTGTTTTTGTATAATTTCTAGCTGTGAATTTATATTGGCATTTTGTTCCTGCATTATTTTCCTGAATTCTTCCATTTTCTTGTCTGTATTTTCCATGAATTTGTCTATTTTTTCCACATTTTTGTCTGCTTTTTGCTTCAACTCTTGGATAATTTTAACTATTAAAGATTTGAATTCCCTATCAGGTAGTTCTAGTGCCTTTTCTTCTTCTGGAAAGTCAACTGGTGTTTTATTGTGGACACCTACTGGAACCATCCTGTCCATTTTGTAAATGTTTTGATATTCTCTGCTGTCTTCAGAGCATTCAGTAGTTATTTTTCTCGCTTATTCATTGTAGATTTGTTTGTTTCATCCTTTTTTTTCTTTAATTTGGCTATGTCTGAGTGGGCAGGCTGCGTGTTCTTTGTTGTTTGCTCATCTGTGGACACAATATTTTACGCCTCTTTGTCCAATTGGCAAGGTCATTCACTCAGATATGGTACAGCAGGGCAGGTCTAGCTGGAAAGGAGTTAGTGTGATGGGTTGTTTGTGGCACTTACTACAGCCACCAGGGCAGGTCAGTAATCAGTGCAGGGCAGGTTCTGGTAGGCAGTGCCTGCGCTGTTTGTGGTGTGATGTTAAGTGCACAGTGCAGGTAGGCAGGATTGGGGGTGGGGGAGATTGTGATGCGTGGAGCTAAGATGGATATGGGAGAGAGGAGAGAGGAATAGGAGCCAAAAACATACAAACAAAAAAGAGTGCTAGGGAACTTGCCGTTGGAATGGAGAGATGAGAGACTATGAAATGGAGAAAAACAAAAAGGAGAAGAAGAAGGAAAAAAAAGAGAAGTAAAGAATGATAAATAAAAATTAGAAAGAAAAAAGAACAACAAAGCTCCCAGGGATCCCACTGGTGTGGCTATGAGGTCTGGGGAAGTTTTTCCCAAGTATTGAAGTACAGCCTGGCTAGGAGGCATAGAGGTATTCAGTGCCAGGTGTCCAGGGGACAGGAAGAGAGGGATGGTATAGAGAGATGAGAAACTGAGTAATGAAGAAAGACAGAAATGGAAAAAGAGGGAAAAGAAAACAAAACAAATTAAAAAAAAGAACAAGAACACCCTCCCCCCCAAAAAAAAAGAAAAACAGGAAAAAGGAAATGTCCGCAGGGATCCCTCTGTGCGTCTGTACAAGTTGAGGGGATAGGTCCCAAGCCACACAGCACTGCCTGGCCAGAACAGGCTCCCAACTCGAGAAAAGGGAAAGAAAACAAAGAAATAATTGAAAGCAAACAAACAAACTAAAAAGCCCTGGGATCCCACCAGGGCAGCAGCACGGACCTGGAAGCAGTTCCACACTTGAGCGGAGCTCCACAACCCCTCAGGAAGAAGCAAAGATGGCGCACGGAGCCAGATATTTGAGCAAAAGGAGGGGGAGGTGGTGAGACGTAAGGAAGAAATCAAAAGAAGCGGATAAAGGCAACACCAGTAGCCAACAAATGGAGCTAAGAGAGTCGGCCAGTGCGGGTGGGTGAAATCTAAGCAGCTGGTGCTTCCCAGCCAAGAGACTGCAACCAAGGGAAGCAGAGGAGTCCGAGTGGGGATGAAGAAGGGTCGGGGGTAGGAAAGCGTATATTGCCAGTTACCAGTTGTTCTGTCTCTTGCTGGAAGCTCCGTGAAGCTGTTTTCTCATATCCCCTATTTGCTGGTCTCTGATAGGAGTCCAAGATGGTGGATCCGTGCTGCATTAGCTGATAGGGGACCTCTCCATGTATGTCCCCTCACTCTCGGTTCCCTATCAGTTTCTTATTCCATTTGGTGCTTGGCTGAGTTCTTTATCTCTTCATTTGATGTTTAGGGTTTCAGGATTGCTGTTTTCTCTGTTTGACTTAGTTTTTCAGATCTTTGCTGTGGAGGGACAGCGTGGTGCTTCTGCCTAGAGCACCATGTTGCCAGAAGTCCACCAATTAATTTTTTAATATATAAAAGTAAGAGAAACTTACTGTATGATAGTACACTGATATAATAGTTCACATATATGGCAGTATCACAGAAGAAAATTTTGTTTTGATAAAATTTTTAAATGATTCTTCTGTATTTTTGATCTAAATCCTGTGGTATAGTGTTGTTGGAGTTATCCGTTAGTGTTTTCTATTTGCCCGTTTATGTTTTTCCATCAATGTGTGAGATTTCTCTTCTTAAGAGATTGTATTTATAATCTAGAATCAACTTCACATCAGAAAACAATAAACTTGGATTTTTATCTTCAGTATTGCTTATTTTCTATTTTTACATGTACATATGTGAACAGTGTATAAACATGACTTGGACATGCTGTGCATAGTACTTAGTTTGATTTTAAATTCCCTTTTTTCTAAAGTGTAGATGATAACTTTACTATCCCTCACAGTTATTGAAAACATTGTTATTAGCCTTTCCTCAAGAAACCCTGGTGGTGCAGAGGTTAAGCACTCGGCTGCTAACTAAAAGGTCGGCGGTTGGAACACAACAGCCACTCTGGGGGAGAAAGACGTGGCCTGCTTCCCTGAAGATTACAGCCTTGGAAACCCTACGGGGCAGCACTACTTTGTTCTGTAGGGTCACTATGAGTTGGAATCCACTTGACAGCGAAGGGTAGGTAGCCTTTCCTCAGACAGTTTACTTTCTTACTTTTCAATATCCAAGTAACTCTCAGAATCACATCAAGTTTTCCTCATTCCTCTCAAGTTGCTAGGTCACAAATATTTTAGTAAGGGTCTATAAGCAATAGAGGTAAAAGGAAGATCAACCCACACAGTTTCCACTCATTCCTGCACTATGTTTTAGGGGTTATGTTTTCTTTGTTTCAATTATTAATGTTACACTCAATTCAAGGATGCATTGTAAAACATCTAAATCTTAGGTCTTCCTGACTGAAAAATTTCTGAAGGAAAACACGAGAAGCCAGATTTCCATAATCTTATGAATTTCTGAAGACTGAACAGTAACATGTGAAACAGATATACCGTCAAAAGCAATAAAACAATAACATTATTTTATGATTTTTATTAGCCTTAATTTGCTAATAACAGCTTCTATATTATATTGTTTCTAAACTAACTGCAGAGAAAGGATAACTAATAAGAATGTACTCTCAGGAAGAGTCCCTGAGCAGTGCAAACGGTTAACACGCTCTCCTGTTATCCAGAAGTTTGGAGGTTCGAGTCCACCTGGAGGTGCCTTGGAAAAACCCCTGACAATCTAATTCCAAAAATCAGCCATTGGTTATTCTCAAGAACTATGGAGTCTTTCTTGTCTATATTTACTACTAAAATATTAGTATATATAATAGCAATTTTACTGATTTAATTATTTATCATCTCTGTATTAGCAGTCCCATTTCTTTGTAATGAATGTTTCCATTTCTTGAATTATTTGTCATTTAAATATTTCTTGTTTAATTCTGTAACAACCTTACGAGATACTCTCTTCACTTTAAAGTTGAAGGAACTGAGATGTAAAGATTTTTATCAATTTTCCCAACTTACATATCCAGCAAGTGACAAAACGGAGAGTTGAGCCCAACTGTGATCATTGGAATTCTAGTGTTTGTTTCCATATATCTCTATTACTAATATAAAATCATGTATTCAAAGGACAATTCATAGGGCTTTGATTGAAAATAAAAATTGCTGTAAATTTGCAATTATTACTAAAAACAGGGGAACATTAGTAAGATTTTTCTTCCCGCTACATTAAACCCACATTAGAAACACTGTAATCCTATAGAAGGTATTCCAGTGCTGATTAATTTATAGCAATTCTAATTTTTATTTCAACCACTGCTTCTCCAAATAAAGTTCACCCTCATCTGAGAATCATTTGCTAGTATCATTGACTGATAATAGAAATCGACTTTTAAAAAATCTTCAAAATTGAAAATAGAGGACAAAAAAAATCAACTGACTTTATATTCCAAAATTGAGAAATTTCCTGACTTCATTTTTCTACAACTATTTGCTGAATAGGAATTCACTCAAATTAGTTACCATTTTAAAATAATAAATAAATTATATAATGTTTTATTTATAATAACTAGTTACTCTAAGAAGGAGCCCTGATGGGGCAGCACTCAGCTGCTAACTGAAAGGTCAGTGGTTCAAACCCATCGGCTGCTCCATTGGAGAAAGATGTGGCACTCAGATTTCATACAGATTTACAGCTTTGGAAACACTATAGTGCAGTTCTACGCTGTCCAACTGGTCACTAGGAGTCAGAATTGACTCAACAGCAATGGGCTTATTTATTCTAAGACTTACATGGGTAAATGGGATTGTTGGTGCTGTGTCTCCTAAAAATAAAATGTTTAACTTTAGCAAAATATAATGTATGACATCTCTCTTCTTTATAAAATAAATTTTATTTTATAGAATTTAATGATAATTCTTTGATTATTAAATAATAATGATGTAGATGATGTTAATTTATGCTCCTAATGATGATTATGAAAATCTGGAAAGTGTTTGAAATATATTGGGAAACAACAATAATTATAGTGAGAGGCAGTAGAGCTTAGAGATTAAAGACTTCTGTTCAAATCTCTGTTCTTCCATTTCTGATATTATCTTCATCGTCAATAAGGCTTTTTTTCATTTGTAAAATTAAAATAATGTGTGTTTTTTGAAAATTAAACATTTTGAGGATTGTGAAGTCCTTAACACAATGCCAGGGCACATACATAAAACTCAGCATATGCTAAAGATTAAATATTTCTGAATACATAGCATATGTTCTTCTTATAGTTGCTTTAGTGTTCTGCTTTCCATCTCAATAAGCTAGAAAATCAGAAGAGTCATCTATCCTCTAGACATGTACTTTAAGTTTTATTTTCTTAACAAAAATATTTCTTTAAAAATGAATATTAAGTGCTGGATAGATAAAGTAACAGCTAATTGATTTAAATTTTTAGCCAGATGTATTGATGTTGTATAAAGATAGTCTCACTATTTACCCACCCACAAAACATTTTGTAAAAATGTAGTGCAAAGGATATACATAGTACAAATAAATAGTATTTAAGTCTTCAACTTTTCTGCATATGATAGTAGTTACATAACCTATAGTTAATCTCTTTGAAACAATTACCATGCCTGTAAAGTTAACGTAATATAAAATGTCCTATCCGCCTCAAAAGGATATGGTAAGGATAAATTGAGATAATACATTCTAAATTAATCAAAAATTTAAAATATTGTTATTCTATCCATGTGTTTTTACTCAGATCGGCTGCTCACCTAAAAGAAAAGCAGGTAATTGGCTGTTATAATTTGACCCTGCTTATTGTAACATAAAGAGGCTTAAAAATCAAAGATAAGTGTATGGATTTCCATTTTCATTCATTCACTCTTTTGTTTAATAGGTACTTTTATTTTCACAGTACTGGTGAGAAATCTCCTTACTGATATCACCCACAACTTTTTCAGGCTGTTTGGACAATCTCTGGAACAATCACTGATGACAGCAGTAATGCTGTTAGATATTTCTTCAAAAGGTAGAATCCAGGTATCACAAAACTGGGAATTTACTGACCACTAAAATGCAGAGAACCACTAGAGGGGATTTCCTGGATAGCATCTGAGATGGTTAATGTTATGTGTCAACTTGGTTAGGCTGTGATGCCAAGTTGTTTGGTCAAACACTAGTCTATTCGGGACTATTAAGGTATTTGCACATGATTAATATTTAAATATTTTGGCCTTAAGTAGATTACTTAAGGTGGATGGGCCACCACATTACACTGTGGCTGGGCCTCATCCATTAAGTTAAATGCCTTAGAGAGCAAAATCTGAGGTTCCCCAAGGGAGAAGGATTCTGCCTCAAGATTGTAGATAGACATACTACAGAAATTACCAGTCTGTCTCCTGACCTATGGATTTTGCACATGCCAGGCCCCATAATCTCTCTCTCTCTTTATACATACATACAATGATATACACATATCATATGGAAAAATGTATACAACAAAAACCAAATCCATTGCCATCAAGCTGATTCCAACTGTTGACGACCCTGTGTGTTACAGAGCAGAACTGCCCCATAGGGTTTTCTTGTCTGTAATCTTTATGGAAGCAAGTTACCAGGGTTTTCTTCCACATTGCCCCTGGATGGGTTAGAACCACTAACATTCAGGTTAGTAGCTAAGCACCAACCATTTGTGCCACCCATAGGTAACTCAATGCATTATTTGCAAGTTAGTGAAGAATGCTGCATCTGGGCAGAAAAGCTGCTCAGAGACAAGCTGAGAAGTCGGTGTACTGTATCTCCCATTGTCCCCACATCTCCTCAGCAGTGCCTCCTTCTTGTTCATTTGTCTTTAATATCTGTATGAAAGATTTTACCATATCTTGATGCATAATCATTATCTCAGGTATCATTCATGCTTACTAACTGTACTACTCTAAACATTTATATTTATCCTCTACAATACGGCAAAAATCCTCACAATTTACATTTACCTTCTACGTTTATCCTATGCGATAAAGCAATTTCAGCTAGACTGAATAGCTAGTAGGGGTGGGAGGCAAGATTCAAAACCAAGTAGTGTAGCGTCAGACCCTGTGAAAACTCATTAAAATGGAGGATTTGAAATATCCTTGAAATATATTGCTATTTTAGGTGCCGTCGAGTCGGTTCTGACTCATAGTAACCCTGTGTACAACAGAATGAAACATTGCCTGGTCCTGCGCCATCCTGACAATTATTGCTACGCTTGAGCCCATTGTTGCAGCCACTTTGTCAATCCATCTCATTGAGCTTTTTCCTCTTTTTCGCTGACCCTCTACTTTTCCAAGCATGATGTCCTTCTCAAGGGACTGGTTCCTCCTGATAACATGTCCAAAGCATACGAGATGTAGTCTCTCCATCCTTGCTTCTAAGGAGCATTCTGGTTGTATTTCTTCAAAGACAGATTTGTTCATTCTTTTGGCAGTCCATGGTATATTCAATATTCTTCACTAATGCCACAATTCAAAGGCGTCAATTCTTCAGTTTTCCCTATTCATCGTCCAGCTTTCACATGCATATGATGTGATTGAAAACACTATGGTCTGGGTCAGGTGCACCTTAGTCTTCAAGGTTACATCTTTGATTTTCAACATGATAAAGAGGTCATTTGCAGCAGATTTGCCCAATGCAATGCATCTTTTGATTTCTTGATTGCTGCTTCCATGGGTGCTGATTGTGGATCCAAGTAAAATGAAATCTTTGACAACTTCAATCTTTTCTCCGTTTATCATGACGTTTTTTATTGGTCCGTTTGTGAGCATTTGTGCTTTCTTTACGTTGAGATGTAATCCATGCTGAAACCTGTGATCTTTGATCTTCACCCGTAAGTGTTTCAAGTCCTCTTCACTTTCAGAAAGAAATGTTGTGTCATCTTCATAACACAGGTTGTTAATGTCTCTCCCTCCAATCCTTATGCCACATTCTTCTTCATATAGTCCAGCTTCTCTGATTATTTGCTCAGCATACAGGTTGAATAAGTATGGTGAAAGGATACAACCCTGACACACATCTTTCCTGATTTTAAACCATGCATCATATCCCCTTGTTCTGTTCGAACGACTGCCTCTTGATCTATGTACAGGTTCTTCATGAAATATAGTGACCATTTAATTATCTATTGCTATATAACATATTATCACAAACTTACGGTTTTTATACAACACATATTTATTATCTCAGAAATGCAAGCATAGCTAAGCTGGCTCCTGTATCAGCATCTCTCACAAGCTAAAAAGAAACTGTAAACCAGGGTGGGGGTCTCAGTTAAACACTCAAGTGGGGAAGGGTTTAATTACAAGCTCACATGATTTTTGGCAGAGTTGAATTTCTTGAAGGCTATTAGACTGAGGGCCTCAGTTCCTAGCTGGCTGTTGACCAGAGGCCTCCCTCAGTTCCTTGCCACATGGACTTCTCTAACAGGGCCACTTGCTCTGTCAAAGCGTGTAGGCTGAGAGGCAATAAAGAGAGTTTGCTAGCTACACAGAAGTTGCAATCTTAGGTAACCTGATCGGGAAGTGATATCCATCACCTCTAACATATTTGACGGGTTAGAAGCAAAAGAAAGTCATATTCAAGGTGGGGGGATTACACCATGGCATGAATATTAGGGGGAGAGTATTATTAGGGTCCAGCTTAGAGTCTGTCTTTCAGTGACCAAGCTTCTAGTTTTATGGATAGGTACACTGAGGACTAATAAGTGAAACTTATGAGCACATTGTTAGTTAATCACAAATACTACAGCAAAGACCCATGATGTCTATTCATTTTAGTGCATTTTTTTTTTTGAGAAATAATTTAATACGTTACTCCTTCCAGTCTAACAAATTTTCATTGGGAATCAAATATTTATGTCAAAACAATAAAGCTAAGGTAGCAGAAATAAGTGTTTAAAAATAATGGATTGGAGAGGTCTTTTTATTTGGAACACTGAAGGGTTTCTCAGACTCTTGAGTTCAGACAGCTCTGACATTCAATTCTGCCACTATATAATGGGTCTTGTTCCCTACCCCCCACCCCCACACACACCATTGCAGTCATTTGCATGGTTGATCATCTTCAAACGGAATGATTTTACCTCTTTGTTTTCCATGCAAAATCATTTTAGTTAAACTGAGGTACAGCTTACAATCCCTTACCAAAAACAGATAACCGTTTAATATTATAAAACTCCCCTCTACATATGAGCAAGTATAAATGCACAATTTATAGCAGAATTGCCTCCAATTTTTAGCTCCAAAAAAATAAAATCCTGACTTTAGGAAGTGGTGGTATGTATGTTGGCTTCTCATGATATAATTATTTTAACCCAGAATTACAGTCTCAGTTAGATACATGGAATTAGATGGGTTTATTTTAACATTAAAATTTTCAATATTACAACCAATTTATTAAAGATATGTAAGTTCAATTGTGCTCTATAATATCTGACCTGAGGAAAAAAGTGTACAAATATTACCATGAAGATGGAAAAAAGCTATCAAGAGAAAGTCTTTCAGAGATTAGATACCTCAGTCACTGACCAAAACAGAAGGATCATGCTTATTTTTATTAATGATTTTGTTGGTTAAAAAGGAAAAAAATACAATTATACAGACTTTCAATGCTAAAATAGGGCTTGGGGGGAGTATTTACAGATTAATGTACCCTCCTGGGTCATAAGAGCACAAATCACCAATCCAGTTAAAAGGAGGGATGGGAACAATTGTCCTCTATGCCTGATAACTAATCTGCTTCTTTTAATCTAATCCACTGGGGCTCAGATTAAAACCAATATGACCCAATAGGCTTGGTTCAATTTATTTTCGGATCATAAGAATGCCTCCACCTGGTATGTATCTGCTGGAAAAATTCCACTGATATATTTTAACCACAGTCTTTCCACAATAAATATCATAAAGCATATAGTATAAAGATGCCAATATTTAAAAGAAAAGAGAATGTTTAAAAGCTCAGTGAATCAGGGCAATAAAGAAGAGGGCCATTTCAAATGCATTCTAGATATTTCAGACATTTTTATCACTGTTTGGTAAGTGGTAAGATTGAATTGCTTTCTAGAGAGCAAATTCCACTTTACACTTACTCCCCCTTTGCTTCACATTTATATTTACAAGATGAGAGAGAGCATTTGTGAGCATTGAAGGATTACTGAAAAGTTGAACCTGATACTTTCCCTATATCACAGTTTAATAAACTGATGAACTGATTACTAAATTCACTTTCCATAAGTAAGAAGAAACTGAAAATAGTGAGCACAGCAGGTAGCCTACCTTAATTTTAATGTAACACGTATTTAGAAATTCTCAGAATAATGGCCTTTGAAACTGCATCATTATCAAATCAATTGATAATTTTCTTATTGCTGTTTATATTACCAATATTCAAAGCAATTAAGAGATAGGGGTCTCTTGGACTACAAAAAAATGGCAAGAATAAACATAATACATTATTACATATAGTGAGTTTTATTAACTCTATTAATATATACAGTAAGTGAAATACATCCACTTTTGGTCCCCAAAATGTAGGATATATCCTGGGAGGTAATATCTTCAGATACAGTTTCTTGAGAAAGCAAAAAACAAACAAAAGCCACTACCATGATTCTATTTGATTTGGAAAATAAATTGTATTTTATTTTAATATAATTATCATTACCGTTGCCCTCCTAATCACACCCAGGAACCAGTACAAAGAAATTATATGTTAACTGTATTAACTAATTAATTAGTTTATTAAGCCTTTAATGAACAGCTAGTATTTGCCAATCACTGCTTTGGTGACAGGCTTAAAAGTCAGGAAGAAAAAATGTAGTCTCTGATTTCGTTTAGCATATAAAAACCTGTTGCCATTGAGGTCGATTCCAATTCATAGCGACCCTATAAGACAGAGTGGAACTGTTCCGTAGGGTTTCCAAGGAGCAGCTCGTGGATTTGAACTGCTGACCTTTTGGTTAGCAGCTGTAGCTCTTAACCACTGAGCCACCAGGGCCCCATCTAGTACATAGTGAAATAAAAATAAAAACAAAAACGAATACCTGAAACCCGTTGTCATCAAGTCTATTCTGACTCATAGTGACCCTATAGGGAAAAAGTGAAACTGCCCGCATAGAGTTTCCAAGAAGCAGGTGGTGGATTCGAACGGCCAACCTTTTGGTTAGTAGCCGTAGCTCTTAACCACTGCTCCACCAGAGCTCTGTAGTGAAATAGGGACACTGAAAAAACAAATAAGCATAGGAAAATAAACACAAGTCCATATACACATTTATATTTTTAAAGATACATATATACATAAATTTTAAGTAGAATGAATACATTATATCAGATGTGTGTCACACAGACACACACAAAGAGATCTTACGTATGTATAAATATAAATTTTAAAAAACATTAAAATACTTCTGTCTCTAAATAAGTTTCATTCTGCCATTTTAGGACCAATATCGGCTGCTAACAGAAAGGTAAGGGGTTCGAACCCACCGGCGGCTCTGTGGGAGAAAAGACCTGGAGATCACTCCTGTAAAGATTACAGACTAGGAAGCCTACAGGGAGAGTTCTGCTCTGTCATATAGGGTTGCTAGGAGTCAGAGTCAATTTGATGGCACACAACAACAACAACAACATCTAAGACTTTATTAACTCCATTACACATCTTCTTTCATACAGTTATCAGAGGCCCTTATTTTGCTTTGTTTCCCCTCCTCTTCACTACTGTCACCACCTACTCAATTTTTCAGTGTTCATCTCCTGAGGGCTTCCTTCGCAGTAGGTTGCTATGTCCTAACTCTTTCTCTTCTCAAAAATAAACACTTAACAAACAGAGGATAACAACAATAGCAATATCCAACAACAACAATAACAACGAATGTGGTGAACATTTATGGCATTTTTGTGGTTTAAAACCTTTCATTCCTCAGTGGTACATATAGTGACCATGAGGTTTTTCAGTCTCTGGGGTTTATTGGGAAGCTACTGTACCATCAGTAGTGTGTGCTTCCATAAGGCAGGGGCCTTTATGACTGTTTGAAACTGAAGAAAAGGTGACGTGCTGAATATTACTGCTTTTACAGGGTATTATATGAGGTGTCTGAATTTTTGGTAGGGAAAACAGAAATTTTGGCAAGTTTTATTTTTTACACATATCTACCAGTAGACTCCAGTGAGGACTCTGGAGTATAATTTGTGGTCCTTCATATGTACCACGAAACACTTAAGGTAATCTTGTGGGAGGGGTCAAGATAAGAAATCCATATTACCTACCAAAAATTCAGACACACTCAATGATTCAGCATGCTTCCATTAATGAAAACACATGGTATCAACAAAAAATTGAAAGCAGAAAACAATAGGGCCGCCAAAGGGTTAAATGCACTATACATCTTACTCCCAAAGAACCTTAATTTGGCTTGTTGCCCAGGCTTATTTGCTTCATGTTTAAATATCGGTCTATTAAATGAGGAACTTGACCATTGAGTTACACTTATAAGGATTTATTATAACACAATTATAGATATATGCAATGACTGTTATATGTGTATGAACATTGTTGTTGTAAGGTGATGTCCAATCAGTTCCAATTCATAGTGACTCTATATACAACAGAACTAAACACTGCCTTGTCCTGCATCATCTTCACAATCATTACTATGTTTGAGTTCATTGTTGCAGCCACTGTGTCAATCCATCTCATTGAGGGTCTTCCTCTATTTCTCTGACCCTCTGCTTCACCAAGCATGATGTCTTTCTCCAGGGACTGGTCCCTCCTGAGAACGTTTCTGAAGAACCTGAGACAAAGTCTCGCCATCCTCACTTCTCAGGAGCATTCTGCCTGTACATTTTCTGAGATAAATTTGTTCTTTCTTCTGGCAGTCAACGCTACATGTAATATTTTTCACCAACACCATAATTCAAAGGCATCAATTCTTCTTCAACCTTCCTTATTCATTGTCAGCTTTCACATGCATATGAGATAATTAAAAATACCATGGCTTGGGTCAGGCACACCTTAGTCCTCAAAGTGACATCTTTGTTTTTTAACCCCTTAGAGAGGTCTTTTTTACAGCAGATTTGCCCAATGCAATACATCGTTTGATTTTTTCACTGCTTCTTCCATGGGCATTGATTGCGAATTCAAGTGAAATGAAATCCTTGACAGCTTCAATATTTTGTCTGTTTATCATGGTGCTGCTTATTGAGCCAATTATGAGGATTTTTTTCTTTATGCTGGGGTGTAATTTGTACTGAAGGCTGTGGTCTTTGATCTTCATCAGTAAGTACTTTACGTCCTCTTCATTTTCAGCAAGGAAGGTAGTGTCATCTGCATATCACAAGTTGTTAATCCTCCAATCTTTATGCTATCTTATTCTTCACATAGTCCCATTTCTTGGATTATTTGCTCAACATACAGATTGAATAAGTATAGTGAAAGGAAACCACCCTGACGCACACCTTCCCAGATTTTAAAACATGCAGAATCTCCTTGTTCTGTTTGAACAACTGCCGCTTGGTCTATGTATAAGTTCTTCATGAGCACAAATAAATGTTCTGGAATTCCCATTCTTTGCAGTGTTATCCATAATTTTTTATGATCCACACAGTCCAATGCCGTCTCATAGTCAATAAAACACAGGTAAACATATTTCTGGTATTGTCTGCTTTCAGCCAAGAACCATGTGACATCAGCAATGATATTCCTTGTTTCACATCCTCTTCTGAATCCAGCTTGAATTTCTGGTAGTTTCCTGTCCGTGTACTGCTGCAACCATTTTTGAATGATCTTCAGCAAAATTTTACTTGTGTGTGATATTAGTGAGGTTGTTCTGTAATTTCTAAATTCTGTTGGATCACTTTTCTCTGGAATATATCTCTTTCAGTAGGTTGGTAGCTGTCTTCCAAATTTCTTGGCATAGAACGAGTGAGCGGTTCTAGACTTGCATCTGTTTGCTGAAGCATCTCAGTTGGTATTCTGTCAATTTCTCGAGCCTTTTGCTTCACCAATGCCTTCAGTGCAGCTTGGATTTTTTCCTTTGTACCATTGGTTCTTGATCATATGCCACCGAAAAACCCATTGTCGCTGAGTCAATTCTGATTTATAGCAATCCTGTAGGACAGAGTAGAACTGCTGCATGGGGTTTCCAAGGAGCAGCTGGTGGATTCAAACTCTGACCTTTTGGTTAGCAGCCTGAGCTCTTAAACATTACGCCACCAGGGTTCCATATATAATGACCTATAAATCCCCAAGAAGTGGATTAGCTAAATGAATTAAGGTACAAACAGAATACGGAATACTTTTCTGTCCATAAAATTAGGTGGAAGATTATGTAGTGAGTTTGAAACTGTTCCTCATAGAAGATTAAGTTAAAAAAGCAATTATAAAACTGTGTGATTCAATTTATTATAATATTTAAAGTAAGTACACTGGTATTGATAGCAGCTATATCTGAGTTTTGTTATGCTGATTATTTGGAATTTCTTCTTTTAATATTTCTGCATTTTCCAAGTAATATACAATTATTTTATAAAACTTAGTCATTAAATATACCAAACATTATTTTTGCCTCATCATCCTGTCCTACATATATTTAATATAACCTAATATCTTATTGCAATGCCTGGCTTTCTTTCCCAGGCAACTGGGAAAACTTCTTAGTTGACACATAGAATTTATAACAAAGAGATGGTAAAAGGAATAGAAGACAAGTTGTATTTTTCACCGACACTTTTCCATTAAGAAAAAAATTAGCACTTTTCATGGAGGATCTAAGAAAGCAGAATCAAAAGAAAAGTAAAGGAATAAAGGTTTCACAATTATATAAAAGTGAGTTCCCCTTTCATCTGATTTATTTTAAACATATCTTGAGGTTTTTCACCTAAAGATTTCTGAAAATCATCAGTTCTATATTTAGTTCAACCATGCAATTATAAAATATATATTAGTACATAAAGTGTTCACTCTGGTTTTCCATGTTTTGTAATGTGGTGGATTTTAAATCGCATGACTCCAATGATTTTTTTTTTTTTTTTTTGACTTTACCTTGAGTTAGGCTTATGAGCTAGCCTTATGATCCAACAGAATGCAGAAATTATTGAACAACACCATTAATATCACATGCAAGTAAAATTTTCCTGAAGATCTTTCAAAAACAGTTGCAACAATACATGGACAGGGAACTGCCAGAAATTCAAGCCAGATTCAGAAGAGGATGTGGAACAAATGATATCATTGCTGATGTCAGATGGATCTTGGCTGAAAGCAGAGAATACCAGTAAGATGTTTACCTGTGTTTCATTGACCATGCAAAGGCATCCAACTACGTAGATCATAACAAATTATGTATAACATTGTGAAGAATGGGAATTCCAGAACACTTAATTGTGCTCATGCGGAAACTGTACATAGATCAAGAAGCAGTCGTTCCAACAGAACAAGGGGATACTGCATGCTTTAAAATCAGAAAAGTTGTGTGTCAGGGATGTATGTTTTCACCATACTTATTCAATCTGTATGCTAAACAAATAATCCAAGAAACTTGACTATATGAAGAAGAACGCAGCATCAGGATTGGAGTAAGACTCATTAACAACCTGTGATATGCAGATGACACAACCTTCCTTGCTGAAAATGAAGAGGACTTGAAGTACTTACTGATGAAGATCAAAGACTACAGCCTTCAGTATGGATTATACCTCAGCATAAACAAAAGAAAAATCCTCACAATTGGCCCAGTAAGCAACATCATGATAAACAGACAAAACACTGAAGTTGTCAAGGATTTCATTTCACTTGGATTCACAATCAATGCCCATGGAAGCAGCAGTCAAGAAATCAAACGACGTATTGCATTGGGCAAATCTGCTGTAAAAAAGACCTCTTTAAAGTGTTAAAAAACAAAGACGTCACTTTGAGCACTAAGGTGCACCTAACCCAAGTCATGGTATTTTCAATTGCCACATATGGAAGTAAAAGCTGGACAATGAATAAGGAATACAGAAGAAGAATTGATGTCTTTGAGTTATGCTGTTTGTCAAGAGTATTGAATATACCATGGACTGCCAGAAGAATGAACAAGTCTGTCTTGGAAAATGTATAACCAGAATGCTCCTTGGAAGCAAGGAAAGGGAGCTGCTGTCTCAAGTACTTTGGACATATTATCAGGAGGGACCAGTCCCTTGGTAAGACAGAGAGTCAGGGAAAAATAGGAAGACCCTTGACGAGATGGATTGACACAGTGGCTGCAACAATGGGCTAAAACATAGCAATGATTGTGAGGATGGTGCAGGACTGTGCAGTGTTTTATTGTTTTACATGGAGTCACTGTGAGTAGGAGCTGATCTGATAGCACCTAACAACAACAGGCTTATGATTAGTAGAACAGAGTAGCGTATCTTTCAGTAGCATATCTTATTGGAATTTAGGTGACTAATGGTTGCATACTTGCTTTAAATTAAGTCCCAAAGTAAATGAAAACAGCCAATATGGAAGGTCAGACCAGACCAATGACCCACCTACCTAAACTGCTTTCTTCTAGTCCACATGCTTTCTCAAACTGGATGCACTTATTTCTTAGTTACTCATCTGTGGACAGGTACCATGAGAAACCAACTTAAAAAAAAAAAAGCAGGGGACAATTGTCCGACTCAGCAACTTTACTTGATAATCAGCAGAAATTTTTATTTTAAAAATAAATATAAGAAATACATAATAACATTTTTGTTGTGCACGCATTGTGTGTGTGGATCTGTGTGTGTTTTTTTTTGTTTTTATTCAAATATTTCATAATATAAACAATATGTCTTTTTAGGTATTCTATGTTAACACATCTGCCTCATTCTTTTTGGTGGCTGCGGAGCATTCCATTATATGAAGGATCTTTATTTGTATAACCAGTCCCCTATTGAACGACATTTAGTTGTTCTCAATACCCCAAGGAATATATTTGTTTCTGTTCTCCCAGCAACAAGGCTCATCCTGTCTTAGGTCCTTTTCACCACCTGCTTTCTCCTCCCTGAAATCTCTTCCCCAGACCTTATACCTGGCTGTCTCTTAAGTCAATTGAGTCACCTTGATCTGCCCTCAAGTTTGCATCTTCAGAGGTCTTCATGGACCCCCCGGTCACTCAATTTCCATTCCCCTTTGCTTTTCTTCACATCAATTTGCATTATCAGGAATTATAATATTCATGTTTACCATCTATTCGAACTGGAATATGAATTTTATGTTTTCCTTATTCTGTGTTCAAGTAATCTTTTCTTTTTTTTAATTCATGAAAAGACCTAGGGAAGTGGGGTTTAGAAGCAAGTGGTGGTGTTCTGGACTGGCACCGCGCAGGTGAGGGCAATGGACGAACACCAACTGCAGCTTTCTTCTCTGCTTGCAATTAAAGTATTATACATTAGAATATACATTATGCATTTAGTCTCAACCTTAGTTCCAAGAAGGGGCAAAATTTGGCAATCACAATAATAACATCTAATAATTATTGAGTGCTCACTAAGACCAGGTACTGATAACAGAATCCTCACAACAATCCTTTGACAAGTACCTACCTTATTTTCCCCTAAGGTTGATTGTATTTCCAAATACAGTGGAACACATTTTCTCAGTCCACATGCTGTTGTATAATGTGACACTTCCATACCCATATCAAGATGGACTATTTAGTTCTTTATTTCCTTGAGTTAGTGTAAGTTCTGGAATGGTTTGAAGACTGGAGCATGGTGAAAGTAACTCAGTGCTCCTAACTTGCTTGGAAGTTTCTGCTTCCTGCGAAGGGGGAAACTGAAGGAGTGGAGATAAAGGTGGGAAAATCAACTACTTATCACTACATAAAAAAATAACAAAAATAAACATATTGTTAGTAAAATAAGTTACATGCAAAAGTTCAATGATTTTTTTTTTTTTTTTTAAATGATGATCTGCCGTGGGCTATATCCCTAGCTGTAGGGGCGTGAGTTTATATTCTTCGGGCTTACTGAAACTTTGTAAAGTGACAATGTTTAGTCAGCTAATGAATGACTCAGGAATAAATAAAGATGTTTCTCCATGCTACCAGTAATTCTTTCAATAGTGTAGCAAGAAGGACAAACACATGTCATCACAGTAACTTTCCTCCTGGTACTTCAGTTTCTCTACCTATTATAAACTATAGTATTATGTCTGTTTTATCTGTCTTCTTATATAAGGAAGGAAATACAAATATAGTTTGAATTCAACTATAACAAATACATGTGAGGAATCAAAGAATAATTATTTTAAGAAAGCTCTTATATTACATGTTATCTACAACTCTAAACTGAGTTCATATTACCATCTACCCGGCACCAATTGAAATATCTTTTCCAGATGATTGTAAACTCTTTGAGGAAAAATATGCCTATGAGATCCTCTCCTGGGAGCCATGCCCTTAATCAGTCTCTAAATAATGGTGTAACCTTGGTCAAATGTAGATTATACATGGCTTAATGTACGTCTCAGACTAAAAATCCTGAATTCATTATTCTCTTTCATCCTTTATGTCTTTATATCATGAAGATGCCTTTAACAGTAAGAGTAAAACTGTGCATCAATAGACTGATTTATGTGATTTTCCATAGGCATTGTGTATATCTAATGATCAACTACTACTTCCAGTAGAAGGGCTTACACCAATTCCAACTGAATTTCAGAAAATTTGCAGGAATATAAGAATGACGGAGAACCATTAGGCTTATTTCATCAATCAGCTAGCAATAAATGAGACATGGTTTAAGTGTGATCAGAAAAGTATATTGTTTCTGCAATAGCTGGATCTCTCTGCATTGTACTAGCGACCATGTGCATAGTAAATGCTAAATGGAAAAATCATTCGGGACCAAGCTTTTATTCCATCAACTGCCTTAAAAAAAAAACCATTTAGGTATTGAATTATGATTTTATAATCATACGTCTTTTGAAAATGAGGTATACCTACAAAAGTTATTGTGTCGGTAGCAATGAGCCAGTGGGGTTAAAAAAAATCTTGAAAAATGTTTTATTGTGGACAAAAACTATTCTGTGTCCTTTCCCCCCTTCAATCACCACACAAAGGGCTTAGAAGGAACAGCAACATATAAAAGTTGAAAAATGGTACTTTCACTTGTTAAAGAAGGCATTTAAATAATTTACTGTGATATAACAAATGTACTAGTTTCTGAAAATCAGAGGTTATTTCTCAAGATACTAAAATAAAATACTTCTTTACATTAAGAGTAAACCACTAAGCTATTGAATAAGTGCGAGTGACCTGAATAAAGCAGAGTGGTAAGACCCAGAGACTGGAAGTTACTTTTCCTCTGCACTTTACAGGTCTCCAGGCCCGACTAGTGTGTGCATTTGTCTTGTAAAGCTGAAATGCTGCATATCTCCATTCAGCCATCTAAGGGAGGAAGAATATCAAGACAGAAGTGTATCTTCTGAAATTATTACTGTGACAGTGAGTTTCAGGATAAGAGAATCTGATTTGCTGCTTGTCCATAAAGCAATCAACAATCTGCATTAGAGAGACAGACGTAACTTTGAATTCAGAAGACTCAGGTTTGAGTTTCAACATTGTGTCTTATTAAAACTATTACCTTGGGCAAGTGATTGTCTTGATATCAGAAGAATTGATCACAAAATGGAAGAGTTGGAATAGATGATTCTTAACATTTTTAACTCAAAAATACGTGTTTCTGGAATTCCTTCTTCAATATTAGATACTATCCTTTGTTCATTTGTTTGTATTTTCAGATCTTCCTTAAATAGCAACAATTACTTTCAGCTATTTCCCGAAGGAAGTCCCTTAGGATGGTGCAAACAGTTAATGCACTGGGTGCTAACAAAAAGTTTGGAGGTTTGAGCCCACTGGTAGGTGCCTCAGAAGAAAGGCCTTGTTATCTACTTCCAAAAAATCGGCTATTGAAAACTCTGTGGAGCACAGTGCTACTCTGAAACACATGGAGTCGCCATGAGTCTTTGTTGACTCAGTGGCAACTGATGGTTGTGGTGGTGGTGGATTCCATGCAGAGGTAAATTTGAGGAGACATCACTTTATGGTCCTGTTGGAGGCAACTGTATTACTAAGAGGTTGACCAATATCTCTGGCTGCATTCTCCAGAGCAGAACTCAAGTGCAAGTGATTTATTAAGGAAGTGTTCCTAGGAGAAACCAAGAAGGGAATTGGGGAAGCAGGAGAGAAAAGGGGGTGGAGACTGAAGAGGGGGTGAAATCTCAGACAAATCCTAAGAGACTATAGTTTGAGCCTGATTTTGCAAGGATACTCTGGAGTGTAAATTACACCTTAATTTTTGTCTCAACTGAAGGTAAAATATCTGGTCTTTCATACTCCTACACCAGTCATTGACTAAGGGCTGCTCCAGAGAGACATAAACTTTCAGGCATATTTTGTGTTCTGTGGACAAACAGCTTCAAGGGTATAAGTGCAACCTATTAGAAAATAGAGTACACAGAGGCCAGGAAGGTGCAAAAAACAGTAAAACACATCCTACCACAGTGACTACTACACCCTCTTTACCCAACCATCCTGAGTAATTTGAGATGGAGTGGCAAAGAAAAATAAGTTCCATAACTTTTGCAGCTCAGGGTTCAGTCAGCACAAGTTATCCGTGATAGTGAGCCTGAGTCTCTACTAAAACAAAAATCATAATAAGAAAGTTGTGTCCAAAGTTACTTAAAAGTACATATCAACTGAAGGTCCCAGGACTATATGTTGTACAAGTCCAGGAGACACCATCAACATTGGATCCTCTTTTTTCCCCCATTGTTTAATATTTTCTTGTTTTATTGTAATCACATTACACCCACTATTCAATCCTGTATCGTTGCTTAAAAATAATTTGAATCCCAAAGAGATAAATGTTAGAAAATTAGAAATAAAAGGCAGAAAATTTAACCAAAATTTTATGATGTGTACAAATCCTTTAAATTACAAAAGGTGTTGTGGAACAGAGGTTAATACAGAGAAAAGTCACAGTTTGCACTGCTTAGAAAAATATTACTTTTATAAAACAATTAATCACTAATTAATTTATTATTTTTAGTTGTAGAAATTAAGATATCACAAGTAGAATGACATATATTAGGTTTTATTTTATTTAATAACTACCTCAAACTTGAATCAGTATTTATTCAGTAGGATTCATAAAACAATGAAAATTGCTCACCTGTTATCTTACAAAATTGGCCCACTATCCTTTATGTAGTTTAATAGGATGGTGTTACACAGAACTAGCTCTGTGTGGTTTTCTCCAAAGTGTGATTAAAGAAGTGATTACATGCCAAACGGAATGGCTTCTTACTGAGGAAACTAATACTGGGAGATGTGTTAAATTATTATTATCTGTTACAATCACTAGCTCTCAGGAAGTAGAAAGGACTTTGGGGATTATTCATGACACAGTTTTAATAATTTTTCTATAACTTTGCTGACGTATGGTCATTAAAATTTTTATAGGGAGTGAATAAAGTGAAAGTGGATGTTTGAATAGATATGGGACTTATAAAATGCTCTTATCTTAAGAGAGACTTTGAAAATCTTTTCAAAATAATAATTTGACCCAAAGGACACAGAAAAAACTGCCAAACACCTGTGTATAAAGCCAACACAAGGAAAGACAAAGTAAGATGAAGAAAATGCCAGAGATATACGTCTTTCCTCTAAGGCTCTAGTATCCTTGTGGGATAAGCCAATGTCATATGAGAAAATAAAAATGTCAAAAGAAATAAATATAAATAGAAAAAGCATGTACACTAGGTCTAATAAATAAGTAAGCACTGGAAATTGGGCTGAGAAATACTCAACTACTTGGGTTTTAGAATTTGGTGTTAACATTTAATTATTTGATCTTTAGGTACAATGGAAATAAGTCTAGAGCAGAGAAGGGAACATGGCTACTCTTTACTTTTCTTTAAAAAAGCTACTGGAGTTTGTGCAAGCCATTCGATATTTCTGGGCTCCATGAGTGATATGGTGGGAGGCCGTCCACAGCAATTATTATAATCTCCAACACTGGTGACCAACTGCCTGTATTTTTGTTCTGGCTCAGGTCTCCTGTAGGCGTGTGAACTCGGTAAGTTATTTAATCTCTTGGTACTTTCATTTCCTTGTTTATAAAATCATAAAACTACTTATTTCAAATAGTTGTTTTAAGGACATCTAAATATTAGCAAATATCACTTCCGGACCACATGGTGCTATAGACAGAAGCACCACGCTGTCCTTCCACAGCAAAGATCCAAAAAACTAAGTCAAACAGAGGCACATGTCAATCCTGAAACCCTAAGCATCAAATGAAGAGATAAAGAACTCAGCCAAGCAACGAAGGGAATAATAAACTGACTGAGAACAGAGAGAAAGGAGAGATACATGCAGAGGTCCCCTATCGGCTACCGCAGCACAGATCCACCATCTTGGACTCCTACCGGCGATAAGAGATAGTTTAGTTGGTTCATTTTGTTTTGTTTTCTTCTCTCTGTTCTTTTCCTTTTTGTATTTCTTCAATTCCAGTTTCTTGTCTCTCTATACTGATTTTCTTTTGAATACCTGAATACCTGGCATTGTATGACACCTCTGCCCCTTCTAGCCAGGTGGTACTTCAGGGCCTGGAACCAATTTCCAAACTCCAGCAGCCATACCAGCGGGATCCCTGGGGACTTTTCTTATTCTTTTTTTCTCCTCTTATTTTTGTTTATTTTTTTTCTTTTACCCTTTTTCTTTTTGTTTTTCTCCATTTTTCAGTCTCTCATCTATCCACTCCAACAGCAAGCTCCCTTAGCACTCTTTTTTGTTTGTTTCTTTGTGTCTATGTTTCTAGTTCCTGTTCCTCTCTCCTCTCTCTCTTCTCTCCCATACTCATATTAGCTCCACCCACCACAATCTCCTCTCTCCTTCCTGCCTACCTGCACCGTGCACTGAATATCACACCCCCAAACAGCACAGCCATGACCTGCTGGAACCTGACCTGCACTGATTCCTGGCCCACCCTGTTAGCCCTAGTATGCGCCACAAACAAACCATCCCAGCAACTCCTCTTCAGCTGGACCTGCCCTGCTCTACCATGCCTGAGTGACTGACACTGTCGATTGGAGAAGGAGGTGAAAAGTATCGTGCCCACAAATGAGCAAACAACAAAGAACATAGAGCCCGCCTGCTCAGTCATAACCAAGTAAAACAAAAAAGAAAGGCAAAACAAACAAATGAAAAATCAATAAACAAGGAAAATAACTACTGAATGCTCCAAGGGCAGCAGAGAATATCAAAACATACATAAAAATGGCCAGGATGGTTCCAGTAGGCATCCAAAATAAAACACCAAATTACTTTCCAGTAAAAGAAAAGGCACTACAACTAGGTGATAGGGAATTAAAATCTCTAATATTCAGAATTATCCAAGAGTTGAAGAAAAAAGCATGTAAAAATGAGGAAAAAGTGGACAAATTCATGGAAAAGGCAGACAAATACACAGACAATACAGAAAAAAAAATGGAAGAATTCAACAAAATAATACATGAATAAAATGCTAAAATAAATCCACAACTAGAAATCATACAAAAACAATAATTAGAAATTCAAAAGATAAACAACAAGATTTCAGAAAGGACAGTGTCATAGAAGCCTCAAGAGCAGGTTTGAAACAATGGAAGACAGGATCAGCGAAACTGAAGACAAACACTTGGATACAACTCTGAGGAAAAATCAGAAAAAAGAACAAAGAAAATGAAGAAACCCTGAGAATTATGGGAGATACAACTAAAAGGAAACATTAACGAGTATAAGAGTTCCAGAACAGGGGAAGAAAACAGAAAACACAGAGAGGATCATTGAAGAACTGCTGACAGAAAACCTCCCTAGTATCATGAAAGATGAAAATCTTACCATTAAGAAGCTCAGCTAACACCATATAGGACAGACCCCAAAAGAAAATCACAAAGGCATATTATAATCACATTTGCTAAAAACAAAGACAAAGAATCCTGAGAGCAGCTCGAGAAAAACAAAAAGTTAAATACAAAGGAGAACGAAAAGACTAAGCTTGGATTATTTGGCAGAAACTGTGCTGGCAAGAAGGCAATGGAATTATATATGTAACAGCTTGAAAGAAAAAAATTGCCAGCCAAGAATAATATATCTTGCAAAACTCTCATTCAAATATGATGGTGAAATTTGATCATTTCAAGAAAAACAGAAATTAAGGGACAACGTAAAAACCAAACCAACCATACAAGAATTTTTAAAGGGAATCCTTCAAATTGAGAAAAAACAACATCAGACCTCAGGCCGAATCTGGGACACAGGACTGTATCACCAGAAACCAACTTAGGAAATAAACTCTCAGGAACTATGCAAAACCAAAAGAATTACAGCAGGGAAACAGAGAGGTTAATCTGTAAACTACAACAGCATCAGAACAATAAAAGAGAGAATAAATGGTGTAGGTATAGAATCTTCTAATGGAGAGGAAGGCAAGGCGATACCAAATAATAATAGACTGCTTCAAACCTAGGAAGATAAGGGCAAATTTCAAGGCAACCACAAAGAAAGCTAACAAACCTACTCATCAAAATAAAGAAGACAAACATAAAGTCGCAGTAGAAAGAAAACCTACAAAACCTACAAAAATAAAAACAAAAAAAAAAAATCCATAAACAAAAGGAATTCAGCACAGGAGAGTAAGAGGAACAAAGAAAATGTCGGCACCACAAAAAAAAAAAAAAGCAAAATTAACTACAAAATGACAGCAATAAACTAACACATACCAATAGTTACACTGCATATAAATTGCCTAAATGCACCCATAAAGAGATAGAGAGTGACAGAATGGATAAAAAAAAAAAAGGATCCATCCATATGTTGTCTACAAGAGACACACATTAGAAACAAAGACATAAATTCATTAAAAAATCGAAGGATGGAAACAATATATCAAGCAAACAGCTACCAAAAAAGAGCAGGAGTAGCAATACTAATCTCAGGTAAAATAGACTTTAAAACAAAATCCACCATAAAAGACAAAAAAGGACACTATATAATGATTAAGAGGATGATCCATCATGAAGTCATAACCATAATAAACGTCTATGTACCCAATGACAGGGCTCCAAAATAGATTAAAAAAACTCTAACAGCACTGAAAAGAGAAATTGACAGTTCCACAATAATAGTAGGAGACTTCAACACACCACTCTCGGTAAAGGACAGAGGACCTAGAAAGAAACTCAACAAAGATACAGAAAACCTAAAAGGCACAATCAACCAAATTGACCTCATAGACGTATATAGAACACTTCATCCAACAGCAGCAAAGTACACATTCTTTTCCAGTGCACAAAGAATGTTATCCAGAATAGACCACATCTTAGGCCACAGAGCAATCTCAACAAGATCCAAAACTCTGAGATAATATAAAGTATCTTATAAAGCCAAAAACTATAAAGTTTAAAGACGAAAACTTAGGACCAATCCTATAGGCCTTAATATACGGCATTAACATGATACAAACCATAACCATCAATGCACAAACCCCAATAGATAAGCTAGATAACTGGGATC
>NW_004444085.1:1677430-1687130 GCF_000243295.1 Trichechus manatus latirostris
TGGACAGCCCCATAAAACCAAATGGGACTAATGAGGCACAGCAGTCCAGGAACAAGGACTAGAAGGCAGGAGTGACAAGAAAGTTGGTGTTAGGGAACCCAAGATTGAGATGGACAGAGTTGACATGTTGTGTGGTTGTTAACCATTGTCATAGGGCAATATGTGTACTAAACTGTTTAATGAGAAACTATTTGTTCTGTAAACCTTCATCTAAAATACAAAAAAGAATTATCTGTATGAGATCAAATTGACAACAGCAACTCAAAAGGTTTGATGGGAAACCTAGGGGACACTGAGTTGAAGATACTGGTGACAGAATAATTTGGAAAAAGATAGTGAGAATAGCAGCACAAGTTGGAAGAATGTAATTGATGTTACTGAATTGTACATGTAGAAATTTTTGAAATGGTGTATCTGTGGCTACGTATATTTTCACCAAAAAAAAATAAAAAAGTCCTCCAAGGTCGAGAAGGGAGAGTGTTGACATGTCGTGGGGTTGTTAAACAATGTCATAAAACAATACGCATACTGACTGTTAAATGGAAACTATTTTGTTCTGTAAACCTTCATCTAAAGTACAATAAAAAATAAATAAATGTTAGCAAATAGAATGGAAAATAGTAAATGCTCTGTAAATATCACTCATTATTGAGATTAACTATTATAGACAAAAGTATTTGTCTATAAAGGGCTGGAAAGCTGAATGGTCTCAGAGGTCCAATACAATTCTGACAAGGTAAATACTGAGTCATCAATAGGTGTTAGGTATTTATTTTTTCTGGAATGGCCAATTTATGAGAGAAAATGTGTATACTATTGTGCACAGTAGAATAAAATGTCATTGAATGCCAAGGATCACTCTCCTTGGCATAAACTGCTAATGGAATATCAAGATCTATTCTGAAATCCATATGGTGCCTTTTGGTATCCATTAACGACCTTATTATTTCATTCTTCCAGACTTCACAAAAACTGAAAGAGATTATTGAATTTTCAACAACATGTTTCACAGCCTTACCAACACATACGTGACTTTAGTGCCAAAGATGTGCCTTGCCTATCTTCTGACAGTGTCACAAAGCCAAGTTCAGCCTAGAGTAGTTTATCCAGAAATTTGCTATAGACCAAATATTTCCCACAGATAACATTTTAAAATTTATATTGTCAAAATGTTTAGTGTGCACAACTCTTTGCTTTTTCTGTCCAAGTACATCTGCTATTATTTGATATGTCCCTCTTATCATTATTAAACAACTTAAAAGGCATCTAGGGTCCCTATTTTTTTTATGGTTACTAACACAGAAGAAAAAATTAATACTTTTTGTAACCCCACCATTTATAAAATTCGTTCCTCACAGAATCACTCATTGAAATCATGTCCAAAATTCAGCTGAACACGGTCATTTCCTCAATATTCATTCTGAGATTGTGGACATGGATTTCTTTTGTTATGGAGTTGTTGGTAACAAGATTAATTATGAAATCACAAAAATTAATAATGCAAAATTCAGCTAATTGACTGACTATTTAAAGCAGGTAAAGTGCATGTGAGGTATTAGGTGAACAGCATATTTTAATGGATTGACTTCACTACTCCATTTTAGGAGGATTGTGGGCATTAACCATGTATACAGCACACTCTGCTATCCCAAAGATGAAGCTGAGAACAATGATTTAGAGATCAGGGTACAATGAGTTTTTAGATAAAATAAGCTTATGGAGTTTAAAAGATGGATTCTGACTGATCTCCTTATGACATATTTAATCCAAAATAACAAGTACCAGCCTAGTGCCAGAAAACTACTTGGGATAATAAGAAAGTTTGGACAATAATATCATGAGTTCATGTAAGCTAGCCTTCAGAATTAAGGACGGTCTAGTTAATAAATTATTGGATTTTCTTAATTCAAATGTTCACACTGGTATGACTAAATGGGATGTTGAAACATCATATAGTCATCCCTTCATTCTTAAATTAGTAGGATCTCTCCTCACTCCCAGATGGATGGCAAGCAAATACATTTTTTATCTAAAAAATGAAAACACTATAAAATTAAAACTTCATACAAGTTATGTTACATGTATTTCTTTTAATTTCCTGTATAGTAGAAGAGTTTTCATGTTTCTTTCAAATATATCTTTTCTGTATGTACTTATATTTCCAAACATGTTATCCTTAACAAAAATATTTTCATTCATTTCTATCCTTGTTTTTTTCCTACTCTTCTTTGAATCATTTTTCCTTTTTTTTCCAAAAGATTCACATTTCCTTGCATTTTGTAATTCCTATACTTCTATTGTTGTTGTTAGGTGCTGTTGATTCGATTCTGACTCATAGTGACCCTATGTACAACATAATGAAACACTGGCCAGCCCTGCACCATCCTCATGATCATTGTGTCTGAACTCATTGTTACAACCACTGCACCAATCCATCTCTTTGATGATCTTCCTCCCATCACCGACCCTCCACTGTACCAAGCATTATGTCCTTCTTCAGGGACTGTTCTCTCCTGATAACATGTCCATAGTATGTAAGACGACATCTTGCCATCCTCACTTCTAAGGAGCATTCTGGCTGTACTTCTTCCAAGACAGATTTGTTCTTTTGGTAGTCCATGGTATATTCAATATTCTCCACCAACAAAGTATTTCAAAGGCATCAATTCTTCAGTCTTTCATAATTCTTGTACTAACATAGGGATTACAATGTCTGATACACACTCATAGTACCTCATTGATATTTATGTTTTCTTGCATTTTCATTCCTATGAAGTAGCTGCTGTAGATTAAATGGTGAAGTAAAGTTTAATATTGATGGTGTTTCAGTCCTGTTTTCAAATGTTCTTTTCTCCTTTTCAGTTCCACTCATTTATGCATTGTAATGAACTGACCTTCTCATGACACAATCATATCTAGGCCTAGAAGAAATAAATAAATAAATAAATAAATAAATTACTTCATCCTTATCAAAGAAACTGAACCTCAGGCGTCTTGTTATCACTATGTAATAACAGCATGGGAGAGATAAACTGTTTTCTTTTTTTTCCCCATAAATAAAATCCAAAATAAAACAGACACTTGAGTGTTAGCCTTATTCTTCACTTAAGCCCTTGTCCATTCTTTCAGTAATTATACCCTGATTCATCTATGTTAACATAGAAGAGATTCCACTAAGCTTTCAGAGTACCCCTTGTATCCGTAAGAACTTCCTCTACCTCCCTAAGAGCAACGTGGGTCTAGTAAGTCTAGTGAGATTCCACCTGAGTTCTACAACCTCCATACAGACATCTCCAGCCTAGTTTGCTGAGGTGCTTTTAGAACTCAGGTGTCACAAACACTCACACAAACAAAAGACCTAGATAGTTGAATTTCTCCCCAAATACCAATATTTCAATCTCATTCCACTTAAATTATCATCCAAACTTGTTGGGATTCTCCCAAGAAACAGTCAAAAGAGATCTAGTCTCTTTTCCAGTGTCCAAATTTAGCAACACTAAGATATATTGAAACTTGAGGTCCAAGAATCCCTCCAAGTTTCATAACCTGACTTGTTCAATAAATACACACACACACACGCACACAACACACTTCAAATTAACTCCCAGTGATAACCTAGTATCAACCATGCATTCTTCCCTGTGCTGCTTTATATTTCCTCTTCTTTGACCCATCCTTCCTTTGCTCCTACAACCTAAATTTTTCTCACAAAATATTCTCTCTATTTCTGTTCATTAAAAGTATTTTATTCAGAGGACTTCCAGCAACATGGTGCTCTAGGCAGAAGCACCACACCGTCCCTCCTCAGCAAAGATCTGAAAAAATAAGCCAAACAGAGAAAACAACAAGCTTGAAACCCTAAACACCAAATGAAGAGATAAAGAACTCATCCAAGCACCAAATGGAATAAGAAACTGACAGAGAACAGAGAGCAAGGAGACATACATGGAGAGGTCCCCTATTAGCTAATGTGGCACGAATCTGCCACCTTGGACTCCTATCAGAGACCAGCAAATAGGGGCTATGAAAAAGCAGCTTAATGGAGCTTCCAGTTGGAGACAGAACAACTGGTAACTGGCGATATATGCTTTCCCACCCCCCACCCTTCTTCACCCCCACTTGGTCTCCTTTGCTTCCCATGGCCACATTCTCTCGGCTGGGAAGCACTGGCTGCTTGCATTCCACCCGCCTGCACTGGCCGACTCCCTAAGTGCCATTTGTTGGCTGCTGGTGTTGCTTTTTTCCACTTCTTTTGATTTCTTCCTTACCTCTCACCACCTCCCCCTCCTTTCACTCAAATACCTTGCTCTGTGCGCCATCTTTGCTTCTCCCTGAGGAGCAGTGGAGCTTCATTCAAGTGTGCAACTGCTTCCCCATCTGTGCTGCCACACTGGTGGGATCCCGGGGCTTTTTTAGTTTGTTTGTTTTGAATTCTTTGTTTGTTTTCTTTTTCTTTTCTTGAGTTGAGAGCCTATTCCGGCCAGGCAGTGCTGCACGGCTTGGGACTTACCCCCTCTGCTTGCACAAATGCACAGAGAGATCCCTGAGGGCATTTCTTTTTGTGTGTTTTTTTTTTTTTCCCTGTTTTTTTTGGGGGGGGGTCTTGTTCTTTTTTTTAATTTTTTTTGTTTTCTTCCCCCTTTTTCTCTTCTTTATTACTCAGTTTCTCATCTCTCTATACCTACCTTCTCTTCCTCTTGCCTGAATACCTGGTGCTGAATACCTCTACGCCTTCTAGCCAGGCTGTACTTCAACACCTGGGAACAACTTCCCCAGACCTTGTAGTCACACTGGTGGGACCCCTGGGAGATTTGTTGTATTTTCTTTCTAATTTTTATTTATTCACTCTTTTTTTTCTTCTTCTCCTTTTTGTTTTTCCCCATTTCATAGTCTCTCATATCTCCACTCCAATGGCAAGCTCACCTATCACTCTTTTTTGTTTGTATGCTTTTGGCTCCTATTCCTCTCTCTTCTCTCCCATACCAATCTTAGCTCCACACATCACAGGATATACAAGGGAAAGATTAGTCCAAAGGACTAATGGACAACAGCTACCAAGGTCTGCACTAGACTGAGTCCAGCACAGCTAGATGGTTCCTGGCTACCACCACTGACTGCTCTGACCTGGATCAAAACAGAGGGTTCTGGACAGAGCTGGAGAAGGACATAGAACAAAATTCTAACACACAAAAAAGGACCAGATTTACTGGCCTGAAGGAATCTGGAGAAACCCTGAGAGTATGGCTCCCAGACACCCTTTTAGCTCAGTGGTAAAGTCACTTCCGAGGTTCACCATTCAGCTGGGGAGTGGACAGCCCCATAAAACCAAATGGGACTAATGAGGCACATCAGTCCAGGGACAAGGACTAGAAGGCAGGAGTGACAGGAAAGTTGGTGTTAGGGAACCCAAGTTTGAGTAAGGACAGTGCTGACATGTAGTAGTGTTGTTAAACATTGTCATAGGGCAACATGTGTACTAACCATTTAATAAGAAATTATTTTGTTCTGTAAACCTTCATCTAAACTGAGAATAGCAGCACAACTGGAAGAATGTAATCTATGTCACTGAACCATGCATGTAGAAATTTTTGAAATTGTGTATCTTTGACTATGTATATTTTCACCAAAAAAAAAAACAAAAAAGTCAAGAAGGGAGAAGGTTGACATGCCGTGGGGTTGTTAACCAATGTCATAAAACAATATGTGTACTACTGTTTAATGAGAAACTATGTGTCCTGTAAACCTTCACCTGAAGAACAATAAAAAAATAAAAATACATAATTAAAAATAAAAAAAGCACCAAAGCAATTTAATGGCAAAGAGTTTTTCAACAACTAGTCTGAAAAAACTGGAAATCCATATAAGAGAAAACAAGTTTGGCCCCTACTTCACACTATACATAAAACTTAATTCATAATGGATCACAGAATTAACCCTAACCTTAACGCTAAATCTTACCCTAACCCTAATCTTTACCCTAATCCTAACCCAAACAAATAATTAAATTAAATGTAAAAGTAAATGTTACAAAAAGAAGAAAGTAAAGAAAAAAAAGCTAAAACCAAAAAAGGAAAAAAACGTCTAAAAGAAAATGTGAGAGAGGGTGGAAAATATGTTTTAGAAAACAGAAAAATAAAAGTAAAGGAAAATGATTAAGCTAGATTTCATCAAAATTATAAAATTCAACTCATGAATAAAATGAATGTGCAAGATAAGACTGGGAAAAAGTATTTGCAAAATATTTATCTTAGAAATAACTCTAATTTAAACTACATAAAGAACTCTTGCCAATCTATAACAATAAATAAAATAACAAATAACCCATGGAATAAACACATAAAAACCTTCAATGCAGCTTTACAAAATAAAACACATAAATGACCAATAAGCACATAAACAAGCGTTCAGCATCATTAGTCATCAGGGAAATGCAAATTAAAACATTAAACACGACTTCACACTCAGTAGAATAGCTGAAATTAAACAGATAGACAATACCAAGTGTTGGGGAGAAGATGTAATATCTGGGTTTCTGATACATTGTTGGTGAAAGTAAAACATGGTACAACTACTAACAAAAACAGTTTGGATATATGTGTGTGTTTGTGTATTGCACATACATTTTATACTGCACAAAATTTCTCTTCCTGGGGAGTTCCGGCAAAATGATTCTCTAGGCAGAAGCACCACGCCGGCCCTCCACAGCAAAGATCCAAAAAACTAAGCCGAACAGAGAATACAAAAATCCTGAAACCCTAAAACATCAAATGAAGAGATAAAGAACTCAGCCAAGCACCAAATGGAGTGAGAAAACTGACAGAGAATGGAGAGCGAGGAGAGATTCATGCAGAGGTCCCCTACTACCTAACACAGCACGGATCTGCCATCTTGGACTCCTATCAGAGACCAGCAAACAGGGGGTACGAGAAAGCAGCCTCACAGAGCATCCAACGGGAGACAAAACAACTGGTAATTTGCGATACACGCTTTCCCACCCCCACCCTTCTTCACCCCGACTCGGCCTCCTCTGTTTCCCGTGTCCACAATCTCTTGACCAGGAAACACTAGCTGCTTGGATTCCACACACCCGAATGGGCCGGCTCTCTGAGTGCCATTTGTTGGCTGCTGGTGTTGCTTTTTTCCAGTTCTTTTGATTTTTTCCTTACCTCTTGCCACCTCCCCCTCCTTTTGCTCAAGTACCTAGCTCTGTGAGCCATCTTTGCTTCCTCCTGAGGGGCTGCAGAGCTCTGGTAATTTGTGATATACGCTTTCCCACTCCCTACACTTCTTCACCCACACTTGGCCCCTTGGCTTCGTGTGGACACAGTCTCTTGTCCGAGGAACACCAGCCCGCACCAGCTAGCTCTCTGAGGGCCATTTGTTGGCTGCTAGTGTTGCATCTTTTTCTGCTTCTTTTGATTTCTTCCTTACCTCTCACCACCTCTCCCTCCTTTCGCTCAAATACCTGGCTCCGTGTGCCATCTTTGCTTCTTCCTGAGGGGCTGTGGAGCTCCGTTCAAGTGTGGAGCTCCTTCCCAGTCTGGGCTGCTGAGCTGGTGGGATCCTGGGGCTATTGTTCCTTTGTTTGTTTTGAATTGTTTCTTTTTTTCTTTTCCTTTTCTTGACTTGGGAGCCATTTCTGGCCAGCCGGTGCTGTGTGGCAAGGACATTTCCCACTCAGCTTGGACAGACCTGCAGAGGGATCCCTGAAGGCATTTCCTTTCTCGTTGTTTTTTTTTTTTTTTTTTTCTGTTTTATTTTCAGGCCTTTCTTGCTCTTTTTTTTTTTTTAATTTGTTTTGTTTTCCTTCCCTCTTTTTCCCTTTTTGTCTTTCTTCATTGGTCGGTTTCTCATCTCTCTATCACTTCCTTCTCTTTCTGTTCCCTGAATACCTGGCATTGTATACCTCTATGCCTTCTAGCCAGGCTGTACTGCAACACCTGAGAGTGACTTTCCCAGCCCTCATAGCTGCACCGGTGGGATCCCTGGGATCTTTGTGGTTCTTTAACCTTTCCAAATGTTATTTATTCATTCTTTTCTTTTCCTCCTCTTCCCCTTTCTGTTTTTCTCCATTCCATAGTCTTTCATCTCTCCACTCGAATGGCAAGCTCCCCTAGGATTATTTTTTGTTTGTTTGTATGCTTTGGCTCCTGTTCCTCTCTCCTAACATCCATATCCATCTTAGCTCCACACATAACAATCTCCCTGCTGCATCCTGCCTACCTGCACCGTATACTTGACATCACACCACCAAGCAGCACAGGCAAGACCTACTGGAAACTGCCCTGCACTGATTACCGACCTGCCCTGGTGGCTGTAGTAAGTGAGACAAACAACCCATCCAAGTAGCTCCTCTTCAGCTAGACCTGCCTTGCCGTAACATATCTGAGTGACTGACCCTGTCAATTGGAGAAGAAGGCGAAAAGTATTGTGCCCACAGACGAGCAAACAACAAAGAACACACAGTCCACCTGCTCAGACATAGTAAATTTTTTTTTAAAAAAAGGGGACAAAAAACAAATCTACAATCAATAAATGAGAAAAGTAACTACTGAATGCTCCAAAGACAGCAGACAATATCAAAACATTTACAAAAAGAGGACAGGATGGTTCCAATAGGTGTCCAATATAAACAGCAGATGACTCTCCAGTGGAAGAAAATGCACTAGAACTACCTGATAGGGAATTCAAATCTCTATTACTCTGAATTCTCCAAGAGCTGAGGCAAAAAGCTGATAAACATGAGGAAAAAAATAAACAAATTCATGGAAAATGCAGACAAAAAAATGGAAGAATTCAGGAAAATAATGCAGGAACAAATGTCAAAATAAATTCACGACTAGAAATTATACAAAGACAACAAATAGAAATGAAAAAGATAAACAACAAGATATCAGACATGAATGATGTCATAGAAGGGCTGAGAAGCAGATTTGAAATGGTGGAAGGCAGGACCAGTGGAATTGAAGACAAACACTTGGATACAACTCTGTTTCAGGAAAAATCAGAAAAAAGAAAGAAAAATGAATAGACCCTGAGAGTTATGTGGGTCACAAATAAAAGCAAAAATTTGCTAGCGATTGGAATTCCAGAATACCGGGAGAAAACAGAAAACACAGAGAGGATCATTGAAGAAAGGCTGACAGAAAACTTCCCCAATATCATGAGAGATGAAAAGCTGGCCATCCAAGAACCTCAATGAATCCCATATAGAAGAGACCCCAAAAGAAAATCACCAACGCATATCATAATCACACTCGCCAACACCAAAGACAAACAAAGAATCCTGAGAGCAGCTCGTGAAAAATGAGAAGTCACATACAGAGTAGAAACAATAAGACTAAGCTCAGATTATTTGACAGAAACCATGCAGGACAGAAGGCACTGGGATGACATATATAAAAGCTTGAAAGAAAAAAATTGCCAGCCGAGAATAATATATCCTGAAAAACTCTCATTCAAATTTGAGGATGAAATTAGATCATTTCAAGATAAAACAGAAATTAAGGGAATACGTAAAAGTCAAACCAAACTTACAAGAATTATTAAAGCAAGTTCTTCGATCTGAGGACAAACAGCTTCAGCTCACAGGCAGAACATAGGATGCAGGATCGTACCAGCCAGGTATCAATCTAGGAAATGAACTCTTGAGGACTATCCAAAACCAAAAGACATACAACAGGGAATCAGAGCAGTTAAT
>NW_004444085.1:1694018-1717046 GCF_000243295.1 Trichechus manatus latirostris
AGTAATGCCGGGGTGAGATGGTATCTCATTGTGGTTTTAATTTGCATTTCTCTAATGGCTAGTGATCGCGAGCATTTCCTCATGTGTCTGTTGGCAGAAACCACAGAATTTTTTTTAGCAACCAACTGCTTTACCCACTGTGCCATCAGGTCTCCTTTTACAAAAAAATGTAAGTATACATAAATAGTTATAGCAATTTATTCATAATAGCCAAATATTATAAAAACAAGCAAAATGTGAACTATTAGGATAATTGATCAACAAATTCCGGTATATTTATACGGTGGATTACTGTTGCTGTTGATAGGTGCGGTCAAGTCAACCCCATGCACAACAGAGTGAAACACTGCCAGGTTCTGCACCATCATCACAATTGTTGTTATGCTTAAGCCCATTGTTGCAGCCACTGTGTCAATCCATCTCATTGAGGTTCTTCCTCTTTTTAGCTGACCCTCTACCTTACCAAGCATGATACCCTTCTCCAGGGACTGGTCCCTTCTGATAACATGTCCAAAGTACATGAGATAAAGTCTCGCCATCCCTGCTTCTCAGGAGCATTCTGGTTGTGCTTCTTCCAAGACAGACTTACTTGTTCTTCTGGCAGTCCATGGTATATTCAATATTCTTTGCCAACACCATAATTCAAAGGCATCAATTTTTCCTGGGTCTTCCTTATTAATTGTCCAGCTTTTGCATGCATATGAGATGACTGAAAATACTATGGCTTGGATCAGGTGCGTCTTAGTCCTCAAAGTGACATCTTTGCTTTTTAACACTTTAAAGATGTCTTCTGCAGCAGATTTGCCCAATTCAATATGTAGTTTGATTTCTTGACTGCTGCGTCCATGGGCACTGATTATAGATCCAAATAGGGTGAAATCCTTGACAGCGTCAATATTTTCTCCATTTATCATGATGTTGTTTATTACTAGATAGCAATAAAAAGGAATTATACACTCACAGGTAAATCTCACAGACATCGTGCTAAACATATGGAGCCAGTGACACCATGATTCCATTTATATGAAATTCTAGAACACACAACTACCATAGTAGAAAAAATCTTTGCTGTTGTTGTTAAAAATGTTCTTTACATATGTCTGTTCATGTAACTTGAGTATATTCCTAGGAGTGGAATTGCTGGGTCATATGGTAGTTCTATTTTTTGTTTTTTGAGGAACAGCCACGTTGTTTTCCACAGTGGCTGTACCATATTGTATTCTCACCAGCAGTGGATAAGTGTTCCAATGTCCTCACATACTTGCCAATTTTCTGTTTGGTTTATTTCTTTAGCCATCCTAGTGGAAGTGAAATGGTATCTCATTGTTTAGATCTGCATCTCTCTGATGGCTAATGATGGTGAGCATCTTTTCTTGTGTTTGGTGGCCATTTGAATATCCTTTGATGAAATGTCCTTTGCCCATTTTATGATTGGGTTATTTGTCTTTTTATTGTTAAGTAGTTGATGTTTTTGATATATTTTGGTTACTAAATTCTTATGGGATATATGGTTTCCAAAGATACTCTCCCAGTTGGTTGGTAGCTTATCCTTTCGCTTTTTAAGGTAAAGTATTTTGATGAACAAAAGTCAAGTTTTATGAGGTCCCATTTATTTATTTTGTCTTTTTCTGTTCGTGCTTTATTATGCTAGATAATCCATTCTTAAAAGCTAGGCTTGACAGTGTTGCATGTGCATTTTCTTTCAAGAATTTTATGGTTTTAGTTTGCACATTTAGGTCCTTAAACCATTTTGAATTTGTTTTTGTGTATAGTTTGAGGCATGAATCCTGTTTCATTTTTCTGCTTGTTGAAATCTAATTTTCCCAGCACCATTTTTTTATTGTTGTAGTTTAGATGAAATTTACAATTTTCCCAACACGATTTATTGAAGACACTATTCTTTCCCCCATCGAATGGACTTAGAAAGCACCTTTGTCAAGAATCTGTCGACCACAGATGTGTGGGTTTGTTTCTGGACTCTCAATTCTATTTCATTAGTATACGTGTCTACTGCTATACCAGTACCAGGCTATTTTCATTACTGTGGCTCTATAGCATGTTTTAAAATTAGGAAGTGTGAGTCCTCCTGCTTTGTTCTTCTCTTTCAACACTGTGTTAGCTATTTGAGGTCTCTTGTCATTCCATATAAAGCTGAGGATTGTTTCTTCCATCCCTCTAGAGAAGGCTGTTGGAATTTTGATCTGGATTGCATTGAATCTATAGATTGTTTTGGTTAGTACTGACATCTTAATAACATTGTCTTCCAATCCATGGACATGGAATATCTTTCAGTGCTGTGGCTGGCTAAACAAAAGGTCAGCAGTTCAAATCTACTAGTCACTCCTTGGAAACCCTATGGGGCAGTTCTACTCGGTCCTATAGGGTCACTATGAGTCAGAATCAGCTTGATGGCAATGGCATTTTGCTTTTGTTTTCTTCTTCAATCTCTTTCAGCAATGTTTTATAATTTTCATTATATATCCACATCCCTTGTTAAATTTATATCTAGTATTTTTATTCTCTTAGATGGTATTGTAAATGGGATTTTTTTCCCCTAATTTTCCTTTCAGACTTTGCATTGCTAGTGTATAGAAACCCAATTGATTTTTGTTTGTTGACCTTGTACCCTGCAATTTTGCTAAATTCCTCTATTAACTCTATTAGTTTTCTTGCAGACTCTTTGCGATTTTCTATATATAGGATCATATTATCCACGAATAAAGATAATTTTACTTCTTTTCCAATCTGGATAACTTTTATTTATTTTTCTTGTCTTATTGTTCTGGCTAGGACTTCTAATACAATGTTGTAAAGAAGTGATGTCAGCAGCCACCCTTATCTTGTTCCCAACTTCAGGTGGAAAGCTCTCAGTCTTTCTCCATTAAGTATAATGTTGGCTGTTGGTTTTTCATATATGCCCTGAATTGTATGAGAAATTTCCCTTCTATTCCAATCTTCTTTAGGGTTTTCATTGAGACATGCGGTTGGATTTTATCAAATGCTTTTTCTTAATCCATAGAGTTGATCAAGTTGTTCTTTTCCTTTGTTCTATTGATGTGGTGTATTACATTGATTGATTTTCTAATGCTGAACTATCCTTGCATTCCTGGAATAAATCCCACTTGTTCGTGGTGTATGACATTTTTGATATGCTGGTAGTTTTTTTTTTGCTAGTATTTTGTTGATTATTTCTGTATCTGTATGCATAAGAGATATTGGTCTATACTTTTCTTTTTTGTTGGTGTCTTTGTTTGGTTTAGGTATCAGGGTTATATTTGCTTCATAAAATGAATTAGGAAGTATTCCTTCCTTCTCTATCTTTTGGAAGATTTTAAACAGTATTGGTGTCAATTCTTCTCTAAATGTTTGGTAGAATTCCCCAGTGAAGTCATCTGGTCCAGGACTTTTTATATTGTAGGAGTTTTTGATCACTGATTCGATCTCTTCAATTGTTGTGGGTCTGTTGAGACTTTATATTTCATCTTGGGTCAGTTTAGATAGGTTGTGTGCTTCTAAGAATTTGTCCATTTCATCCAGGTTATCCAGTTTATTGCTGTACAGTTGTTCATAATATTCTGTCATAATTCTCTTCCCTAATTAAGTTTTTAAACCAATATGGTAGTTTTATTAACTTCATTTTCATTTTCGCCTCTGTTATAATCCCCTCTTCAACACTCTGCAGCTGACAATAATTGTCCTCTTTTTGCATTCAAGGTCTCTGCAAACGATTTGTTCTCAACTACTAACCTAAATATTGATGGCAATCACCCAGCCACACTGCATAAGAAAGGCCTGTTGATCTGTTTCCATAAAGATTACAGCCAAGAAAACCCTATGGAGCAATTCTACTCTGTAAAATATGGCCGTTGCCATGAGTAAGAGTCAACTCAATGACGACAAATCCAGTTTGTGCGTGCGTGTGTGTGTGTGTGTGTGTGTGTGTGTGTGGTTTTTGTTGATGTTCTTATTCCTCGGTAAGTTTCTAATTCAAAGCTGTTGGGTAAAATTTCCAATATAATTTACTGGAGCGTGAACTATAAAGTTCAGACACCATCTCTTATCAGAATAATAAATGATGCTGGCATTGTGTATCACTTCTCCACATTAAAGTTGGACCAACCCTTCTTTGATTATAATCTCTTTGGCTTGGGCACTTATTTCTTCAGCTTCTCTCAAGTTCCAGCAAATTAGCCTTCCTACTACCTATCCCTGTTGATTTGAAACTTATTCTCAATAACTCACCAGAGAATGAATTTTATTGTCCAAAATTATGATCAAGTGTTGCTTCTTTCAAAACAATAAGTGATAAAATTCAATAAACATGTATCAAGCTTCCATTTTATATCCAATGCTCTGTTAATTGCTTTAAATGCCACAGAATAATTTCAAGGCAAGTTTTCTCCCTTGAAGAACGAGCAAATTTAGTGAAACATTTTAGTTTATTATTTATAGTCAGTACTTAATAGAACAGAAAAAAAAAAACTTTAAAATCTAAAATTTTCAAAGATGACCCTTCAGATGATTGAGATACCATATGGATACACATATTATTTTTAAAGTAAAATTTCTTACATTAGATATCCTTATAGAATTTCACTTGATCATTTTTTTTTCCTTTTTGTGCTTGGTATATCCTATTGCTTAAGAAACACATTTGAAATCAGTTTATAGAATTTCTGTAAGTAATATTGTGTTAAACTTTTCTGTGATATTGATTCTAAATTAGCAATAAATACATAGGTCAACATTATAATGCTCTTTAGTCTCTGCCAAAAAGAATAGAGATAGGAACATTCCATAACTTCTAAATACCAACACAAGTTTGTTACCAACGACACTTTGAATCCCAGAGTTTATATAGTAGGGTCAAGATGGAGCAACAAAGACTCACAACATGACTGCCTCTTTCAGTGAAGCTGAAAACCCTGACAAACGCTGCAAAAGCCAATGTGTATCCATCTAAGGAACAGTTCTTTTATAAGTACAAATTATTTTCATAAGATTATCTAGTGTTATTTCACTGCAGTAAAAGTCTTATTATTCATGAGGAGCACTGGCACTTCTGTCTAGACTGAGAATATCCTTGCAAGGGAACACCTAACAAAGACTTATTGTATAGGGCAACCTCTAGTTCTTAATGCTGATAATGGGGCATTTCACTGGCAAAGTAATGAGCTAATGCTTAAACTGAGAAAAAGTATAGTTCCCCAAAAAGGTAACTTCCTAACCATTGAGTTATTCATTCATCACAGCTAGCTTCAGACCTCCCTTCTCTGAGGCAATCACAAAAGAAATATCATAGACTCTCACTATCCATTATGCACACCTACCACAAACTCTGTCTTCTTATGTATTACTATAGATGAGCTATATATCTTTCTATCCCAACTGAATTCCTCTTTTATGCATTCGTCTCAGGTGCCTTTGCTGACTAATAAGCATTGCTTCAGCAGTTCTCAAATTTCTGCCATATTAGTTAATGTTTCCTTTTCTATAGCTCATTCACATCAGCTTCACATCATAAAGCATGTTATTATTTCTCTCATCTTAAAAAAATAAATTCACTTCCTCCACTATCTATAAACACATTTTTTTGAAATGCTATGCAGCAAAACTCTCAGAGAAGCCTATACCAGCTGTGTATGAATTGTCCCCTCTCATTTTCTCTTACACTCACTTCAATCTGAATTCCACAAGCATAACTTGAGTGAAACAGCTCTTCTGAAGCTCACCAATGACCCCTATATTACTGTATCCAATGGTAAATTTTCATTTATAATCTTTTAAAAAAAAAAAATCCTTGTTGCTGTCAAGTCGATTCCAACTCACAGTGACCCTATAGGACAGAGTAGAACTGCTCTGTAGGGTTTCCAAGGCTGTAATCTTTACAGAAGACTGCCACGTCTTTCTCTCAAGGAGCAGCTGGTGGGTTCAAACTGCTGTTCTTTCAATTAGCAGCTGAATGCTTAACCACTGCACCACCAGAGCTCCTTTTTCTATCTCACTGGACATTTAAGCAGTGTTTTATAGAGATAAATATTATTTCTTCCTCAATACATTTTCTTCCCCCAAAAAACACATTTTGGACACTTCCACTAATTCTCTTATACATGCTCTTCTCCCACACCTCAAAATGATGTCATACCCAAACGCTCATTCCTTCATCCTCTTCTTTCCTCTATCAAATTTCACTAGCTTGGTAATCTCAACCAATCTCATGCTAAGAGTCCAAAATCCGCATATGTAGTCCTCACAACTTTCCCCAAATCCAGTCTTACATATCCAACTGTTTATATGATTCTTCATTTTGATGTATTATGGGTATCTCAAAGTTAACTTGTGCAAAAGTGAGCATCTCCGCCAGTCAAATATGCTGCACCTACAGTCTTCTCTTTTCAGTTATTGGAAACTCCTTTACTCCAATTCTTCAAGCCACAAACTTCTTGAATGAAATTTCTCTTTCTCTTCCACTCACACCCATATCCATTAAAAAATACTATTTGTTCTACATTCAAATTATTTCCATGATCTTTCCAGTTCTTACAAATTACCCAGATGTAAGCCATCGATCTCTAACCTGGATTAACAAAATAGGACTATAACCATTATAGTATCTCTGCTCTTTCTCTAGCCCCATCAGAGCTATTCTCAACACAGCAACCAGAGATATCCTGTAAAACTTGAAGAGGAATGATAACATAACTCTGCTCAAAGCTCTCCAGTGACTTTCCATCTCGTCAAATGGAGAATCAAAGCCAAAGTCCTTTAAAGATCTTACTACTACCACCTCACTGTCTTCTGTGTGGATTATGGATTGTAACCAAACCTCAGCCTGGATTTCATGTTAACAGATAACAGATTGGCTCTTTTAACTTTACATTTAAAATATGTATATTATTATCCATTCACTTACTCTGAGCCAGTACCTATGTTACTGCTTGAAGGATATGTTATAACCCTTGTCTTCCAAGACCTGAGAGTCAATGAAGGTGGAAATCACAAAAAACGTAAATGAAATGCAGTGTTATAAATGATACAAAGGGATTGTAAATAACTGCTGTGGTGGCATCTCATCCTCTGAAAGTTCAGGCAAGCTAAACTAAAAGAAGCAGTCTTTTATATGCATTTGGGAGGATAGATGCGAGTTTGTAGTATTGAGAGCAGGGAGAGCAGAAAAGACCTCTGAGGTAAGGACTATAATCAGCAAAATCACAGAGGAATTAATAGGACTGGCATATTAGAAATCTACAAAATATGGGTTGAGTTTCCAGACCTAACCTCTGCCTCTAAAATTCCTCCACCCAGCTCCCACTCTAACCTTAGGACTAGTTCTTTCAACTCACATCATAAAACTAATTATCCTGCTGCTGTGCTGCAAGATGCTATCAGCTTCTACCCACATCTCCATCTGACATAGTTTATATCCATTATCTTTGATAAGTGTTCTATAGCTTGATTACAATGTTGGAAATAATGAGAAAATGCTAAGCATTGCCTGAGTTTTACAAAATCATAATAAAATCTGCCAATTCAAATTGAATTTTCTTTTTATTTTAACATGAAGCCAAATGAAAGGATTCAAACAGTCAGGGCAACAATGAAAATTACTGTGTAAAAATTCTTTTAAAAATTTATTAAATTAACACATTTAGAGATCTCTGACTGGCACAGCTTTTGCAATTGTACGATAATTTGATTTATTTTGCTTTCAGTTTTTTAGGCATCATATAGATCATAAGTATTCCACATCCATACTGTGTCCAGGAGCTTATTATTTATGCAAGGTACAAGCGTTCTAATTTTTTTCCCTCCTTCTTGAATAACATGCCTCTGTGGCTAACTGACTCATCAAGGTTAACCATTCTTCTTGCCACCTTTAAAAATTACATCCTCAGAGGAATTGCACAACTAAGTCAGATATTGTGGGCAGATTTAATTAACTAAATGTCAGAGACCACAGTTGTTACAAATGACATAAAGGGAAAAACCGGTATAGGGTATAACCTTGAGATACTTGTTATTGTTGCTAAGTGTTGTTAAGGGACTGTTCACTTGGGCATAATGCCTTTGGTCCCAAGAGCAGTTAAGAAATTCATGAATATGTCTATAAATAACAAATAACTTCAATTCTCCTATAATTATGTCTGGACAACGTGAAGTGTAAAAAAACAAAAATGAAGAGAAACACTTATTCTTTTTTCTGTCTCTGTGTATTCCACAATGTGAAATTGTATACTTAGCTGATACCATCTTCAGAAAAACTGCTTGATCAGCCACTGGCTAAATCAATGATCATGTGGTGAAATCCTGTAGATAGGGAAGCCTGCTCTTGAAACAGAAATCACCTTTATGTCACTCACCCAACATGGTACACCCCAAGGCCATGTAGCACTGGGTTGTTACTTAAGCAAGGAGGATGTAAATATTGTCAATATCCTTTTCACCTTGACCTTGATACTAAACATCTCCATTTGTAATGATGCTGCCTCTTTACTATCTTGGTCACTCCATTTGTTTCTAAACAGTCAACTTGTTCCAGGAAAAATGGCCTTTCTAATATTGAGTTCTCTTCTGCCTTCAAAACTGCAGTACCATATAGCTACTTTGAGGGCCAGAGCTTAGAGCATAAAGACTTTCTCATAATTCTGTCTGAATTGCCTTCCTTATGAGTAGAGGTCAAGTATTATAAACTTAACTCTATCCACTTTTCTTGTATGTGACTCTATTGCTTCAACTCTATCCGTATGGAATAATATTTTGGAACTTCCAAAAATATAACATTTTGCCCAATTGTCACTACCTTCTTTTTCAATTTTCCTGCTTTTTAAAAAGCAAACATGAATGTTTTCAACTAAAAATAGTTCAGTTTGTACATTTCTTCACTAGGCTTGCAAACTTCTAGATTGATAGTCAACAATACAATTGACATATGTAAAGAGCAAACTATCCTAATCTCTGGTTCCTGATGGTCTTCATGCTAAGTAACACTAAGATGAACATAAACTGTTAATAGATAACTAAATAATGCAAACCATTGTATTATATCATAAAGAAAAATCTCTTATTAAGAAATTCACTGACTATAAAAATTTATAACTTTTTATGTCCCTTTTGTTTCAATAAATTTACTAATCATTTATCAGCCAAGACAAATACAAATCTTGGAAAAATGGACCATTTCTATCTGTTAGATCTAACTTGGTAATAGCAAATAATAATATCCAATAATTGCATAGTATTGTTTTAAGTGATAGGTGTGTGTATACTTATTTAATTTTCAGAAAAACCTCATTAATACATATATTTGTCAGCTCGTTTTTAGATGAAGAAGCTGAGGCACAGAGGTTGAGTAACTTGTTCAAAGTCTCACATCTAGTGCATGATTGAATGTCCATTCCAGTTTAGGACACTTGGTTCCACAGTCACGCTCTTACCCTCTACAATATGCCATCCCTCTAAGTCAGACCTGAAGGCAGTCAGACAAATTAGCAAAAGTACAGATACAGAGGAGTCCGTGCTGGTGCAAACGGTTAACATCCTTGGCTGCTACCTGAAAGGTTGGATGTTCCAGAGATGCCTTGGAAGAAAGACCTAAGTATCTACTTCTGAAAAATCGGTATTGAAAATCTTAAAGAGCACAGTTCTACTATGAAACACATGGGCTTAACTCAAACTCAACAGTAACTGTGAAATATATATGTGTGTGTGTGTGTGTGTGTGTGTGTGTGTGTATACATATATAAGTGCATATAAGGAACAGAAAACAACACTTTACTTTCTATGTTTATTTCACTTACTCGGTCATACACAACAACCAGTACATTTACAAGTCTTCACGAATTATGTCATGCACAAATGTCAGAAAATAGTCACTACAGCTAAACCACAAACCAAACATGTTGCCGTTGAGTTGATTCCAACTCACAGCGACCCTAGAGGACAGATTAGAACTACCGCATATGGTTTCCAAGTAGTGGCTAGTGGATTCTAACTGACAACCTTTTGGTTAGCAGCTGAACTCTTAATCACTGCACCACCAGGGCTCCTCACTATAGTAGTGCCATTTAAATATAACTCGCATTAAAATATGCTTTATTTGCAATGAGAATGGATAAAAATATCTTTTATACTGATTTTCCAAAATACAGTATGGAAGAAAACGGGTTCACTGCCTCAGTAATGTTGTTGTTGTTAGTTGCCATGGAGGCAGTTTTGACTCATGGCAACCCCATATGTGCAGAGTAGAATTGGTTCCATTCGGTTTTCAAGGCTGTGACCTTTTGGAAGCAGATTGCCAGGCCTGTCTTTCAACGTGCCTCTGGGTGTGTTTGAACAGCCAACCTTTTGGTTAGTAGTGCTTAAGCATTTGCACCAGCAGGGCTGCCTGCCAAAGTAATTTAAAAAAAAAAGTTAATCAAAACATATTTTTCACCTAGCAGTATTCTTAATTGAGTTTTTCTTGCAAAGGAACTAATAGGTTCTTTTATTTTGCCATCCAGATGAAGAAGAGTGAAAGGTATTAACATAGATTAAAATTTTTTTGATTGTATAAGGTTTTCGCATTGTTAGTAGGTTAATCAATCTTAAAGACATTGCCTCTTGTCTTGTCTTCCCCATGACTTCAAACTGTTTAAAACGTTGAAACTTCACCTCTTTATAATTCATTCAATTTAATTATGTAATATGGCACTCGAGAAAAGAAAGCAAACTGAACAAAAATATGCACTCTGTAAATTGTGCCTAGTTAATTGGTCTTATTTACCCTGCCTGGGATAAGGGCACTATGCAGAATTTCTTACACTTTAGTGGTGTAACCAGGGCAACTCATCAAGCAAGACATGTCCTATGAGAATTCTTTTCTCTCAGTGGCAAAGGGAATACACCCATCCCCTTCTAAACTCATACATCTGATTTGTTCTTCCCATTTTTCTTCCCTGTCCTCCCTGTCTTATTTAACTTTGGTCAATATTGTAGCATTGTGATGAAACCTTATTCTTTTAAGAGATGGATTCCTCTGTGTTTTTCATAGCATGTGCTTGGGGTATAAGAGTATAATTCCTTTCCAGTCAGCACTATATCTCCTAGTAGAAGTCTTTCCAGAAAAAAATGTAGCCATAATGAAGGGAATTTGGAGACAATTTCAAACACTGTTAAGGTTCCTGTGAGACTGATTTATGAAAGAATCACATGGCAAAGTAAACACTCAAAGAAACCTATTTTTTAAGACTCATATACAACAATAAACCCACTGTCGTTGAGGCGATTCCAACTCATAGCGACACTATAGGACAGAGTAGAACTGCTACATAGGGTTTCCAAGGAGCAGCTGGTGAATTTGAACTGTCGACCTTTTGGTTAGCAGCCATAGCATGCCATAGCTCTTAAACATTGCACCACCAGTGCCTCCATATACAACAATAAGTATATAGAAATATACATTTATTGTCTTAGTATGAATACTCTGTTGGTTCAATCTCCCCCAGAAGTGGACCTTCGGACAAAGATTTAAGGGCATGTATTTTATTAAGTAAGTAATCCTAGGGCACACTGATAAAAAACTGAGGAAGTGACACAGAAAAGTAGAGGTGACCATTCTCAAACAAGTAACCACTGTGGGAAACAAAGTTAATCTGGGCTGAAGAACCATAAATTGTAGTGTAGATCACTTGACCCAGAGTTATCTACTCACAGGGTGGTGTGGAAGCCTGGGTATTTATACACCAGCTCCCTTCAGTCATTGGTTGCTAAACGCCCAGCTCTTCTGGATAATGTGCTGGGGGAAGATAGGCTCTTCCCACCAGGAAGAGCACTCAGGCACTTGGAGATCAACTCACAGCTCCAACTGTGAAGCCCAGGCATTTCGATGAGGCACCCCAGTGCCTGCTCCAATAATTTTAATTCTCAAGCACCTTGTTGCTCAGACTTCTTGTATGATGCTTAATTGTCAAAGCCATAGTTTAAAAATAATTCAATGTATGGAAATATTATTAGTTTTCAGGGAATCTTAAACTGTTTTGAAATGTGTGACAATCCCTAAAGTGGCAACTCTGGGCCATGTTTATCAAGAAAATATATGAAAATGCTCTAGTGTGAGTTACTTTTAACTTTAGAAAAGCACACCCCAACATGACTTTTTTTTTTTTCAAACTCTGTCTGTCTCCTCTGCCATCCTCATTTTGTAAATTAGTTCTATTTAATTTCAAGTCTCAAAAGGTTTGAAAAACAATGTGGGATTGATGTTTTAGAATCTGTTTTGCTATTTGATTTGATATATTGTTATACCTGTAGTAAGTATTAAGGGTCCTTTAGAAATATCTCCTTTACTTTCATAACCATGAAAATTAGTTTCAACATTTCATCTACTGTGTTCCAGTTTTTATAACTAACAATCATCTGAATTTTTTCTTTGCCCTGAGCCCTCTGCTCATAACTGCACTTAAACAGAGTCTTCTTTGGCTCAGACTGGATGCACAGACATCTGAAATCCCCTAGTTTCGTCTAGCTGTTTCACATCAAAGCAGTACTTGCTCAGCGTCTCTGCTCCCTGCTAGACCAATTACTACCCCTTCCTACTCAGCCTCCTTCCGCCAGTGCTCAGGTTTCTCTACATTAACCAAAAACAAAAAAGTTCCTCATAAATTTGTGTTTGAAGTTTGAAACTAATAAATCAAAAGAGACTATTAAAAAAAAAAAAAAAAAGGGCCGTTGAGTCGATTTCGACTCACAGTGACCCTATAGGACATAGTAGAACTGCCCCATCGGGTTTCCAAGGAGCAGCTGGTGGATTCGAATTGCTGACCTTTTGGTTAGCAGCCAAATGCTTTACCACTGTACCAGCAGGGCTCCAAAGAGACTATGAATGTATGTATATATATATAATTTGAATAGATTAAGAAAAAATTTATAAGGCTAGCTCCACACCGAGAAAACACATTGTGGTCTATTTATACCATTACGGAACATGTATGTTGACTTACTGCTTACTTAACATGCTGATACAGACAAAGGTGATCAGTTTTTTATTTATTGATAAATAAATGAATGAATGGGTAAATGAATGAATAAAATTCTCAATCAGTCAATAAGAAAGTTAAAAAATCAAAAATAGAGAGGTTAATTTTATGTAGTTTTACTACTTTTAAACAGTAGTAAATGTGTAGTCAGTATGTTAATAATCTAGTGGATTCGAACTGCCAACCTTGATGGTTAACAGCCATAGCTCTTAACCACTACGCCACCAGTGTTTCCATGTTAATAATCTAGGGAAAGGGAAATAGAGAATGACGGAAAACTTATAAATTTTCCATATGGAAATTACATGTGCCGGGTGATATATTGGCAGGAAAGAGGGTCAAGGAAAGAAGCACAAGAAGAGTAAATACTCAAGCTATGAAAGACGCTGGGTTTAGCAGTATGGAGCCAATTCTGGATTCGAGTGTGAATCTGTTGGAGGCAAAAAAGAATAGGCTACATATAAAAAACGTTAAAGCTGAAATTGAGCCCATCTTTAGCAAAGAAAGTGGCTGTACCGGTCTTTTTGAGGAATTTACAGACACTCATGCTCACTCTGTTTTAGTTCTTGAGTACACTTAGTCTCATGAGTAGAATTTCACTCTTTTCATTTATCAACTAATATAAAACACAGCCTATTCTAATCACTAGAGATTACCATTAAGTATAATAGAAAAAGTGTTATGAGATTCAGCTAAAGTAACAGAAAAACCTAACCTAAGGGGAGGGGGACTATTGTTTGATGAATTTTGAAAAAAAAAAAAAGTCTTACCATCTCATAGCATAAATATGTTACCCATAAATAATGAATATCATTTTCCCTATACTCACTTTACACAGATTGTGTGAACTTTTTACTGCTATGTTAAAATGCTTTTGGATTTCTGAAGAAAAGAGCTATTATTTACTTTTCCTATTCTAATAATGTCTTCCATTTGGCAGTAGCATGTAAGACAGCTTAGAGAAGGCACTTAAGCATGTCAACAAAGCAGAGCACATTTATACCCATTTAAAAATGGTTCAAGTTATTAGCAAGTAAAACAAAAGCAGCAGCAGGATTAAAGAATTAATTAAACTTCACAAACAGCTACAAGTAGATGTGGAATTGCTGTAAGCAGGAACAGTAAATAGTATCTTCAATACTCCCTTGTTCTAAGAAAAAGTGAAAAAGTCTTTAAAGCAGAAGAAATAATCTCAGAGTGGGAGAGAACAAAGGACTATGAAAGCTAATAAAAGTGAGTAACTATTACTATGCAATACTACACATTTATGAATATGTAAAATAAACAGTTAATTATTACACACTACCAATACTTAAAATAATTTGATAAAATATAAGCAATTTAGCTAGAAACATGAATACTTGAAATACTATTAAGATATGTTTTAATATAAATGAGCTGCAAGTGACCTAAAGCCATCAAGCCCTTAAAAAAGGAGGAGGGAGATATTTTGCATAGTTCAGTAAGATTATGGAATAAAATCACAATAATAGATCCCTTTTGAAATGTGCCTTCAGGAAATAGTATATCGGACTATGACCAATGCTTAGAAATAATCACGGAAGAAAGCAACTCAAAATATATTTCTTGTTGTTATTAGACTTGTATGAAAGAGGAATGAAAAGTAGTCCAGGGACATATACAGTCTTTTACCTGTGGATTGCAAGGTGCATCCTGAGCAATGATTTCATGAACTAACTTCTTTCAATCCCTGCTGGGAGATGTTTTGATTATCTGTGCTTCATATACTTGTTGTCTGAGATGTAATAAAAATATTCTTCCTGATCTCTGCCCTGGAGACATGATGTAAACAGAGCTGATTATGCAGACGTTAGTTTTCATTTGAATCAGCAAGTAGGAGGTGTGTTACAGAACTTTCCACTAGGTCAGAGTCTCCCAAACTAAAGTAGTGACTATATATAAAGAGAAAGAAAAAAGAATATTTTCTAATTCCCACCAGAATTGATTCAAATTATTTAATTTTGTTTGATGTTATCTAATTATTTGATGCAATTTATGCAATATCAAGTAATCAATTATTTGAGGTTGTTATCCATCATAATATACTAAACATATTAAGAACAAAATAACTGTTAAATATGCACTAAGCTTAACACTACTAAACTGTTGCATCTTGGTAGGTACAAAGATAAGTCCATCAAAGTACGTCCACTTGAAAGTAGATATGGCTCTCTGTTACACTATTTGTTCTGTTGGTCCCACAGGAGAGTACTGACCTATTGATAACTCAATTCTTATACCAGTTACCTCTACTTGAACTGCTTTGAAACCTTTATTCACGGAGTGTGTCATGACATCCCTTGGTTTTTACCTGGATTCGAAAGAATCTTTTACATATAATTTCTTTTCTCATCTCCCCATGACAATTAAGTTAACTACTCCGGTGTACTAAGTGATTTTCTTATTATATTGAATCAATGTCTTAGACAATAGTTACATGCAGTGAAAATATCTTTAAGTTGTAAACTATCGTTGCAAGAAATACATGTTGTATATTTATAAAAGTCAGAAAAGTAAAATCCATCTAATACGAACAGAAGTCTCATAAATTCTGGTCAGATGCGGTTGATGCATGGTGGAATTGGAGATCACTCTCTTCTATGTTTGACTTGCGGTTTGGATGAGGACTCAAGGCATCATTCCGGTTTTCTCCTCATATATTTATATATACAGATTCTAATAAAAAATAGAGGAATTTACCCCCAGAACATAAAAACAGATTTCGTGCGCTGACCGTCGTTGACGCATGCATAATAAAAGCACATCTGATGGTTAGGGATGGACCTTTCCAAGTTTAGCTTTGAGTAAAAGACAACATGCAGGTAATGGGTGAATAGAAGTCCCAAAGTGTCTTCGATGCAATATCATGACCTAAAGATCTCAAAGTGATTCTATGAATAATTTATAACTGACAGCAGAGGCAAACCCTCCCTATTTGCCCTGTCCAAGTGGGTGTCAAGTGAAAAGGTATGTATGAACTAGATTTATTTTATATTTTAACACTATAGGGCATAAACAGTACAGCTCTGAGTTTCCCTTTGAGTGAATTTAGGTAGAGAAAGAATCATTCTCTCGCTCACAAAAACAGTGACTTCCAGATTGTCACAGTGAAGACAGAGATAAAGGTAAATCTCAGAGTTAATTACGGCAATGATGTAGCAGGAAAGTTATAGAATCTGAATTGGTTGATTCCATGCTTTCCTTGCAGATGGCATATAAAACCCAGAAGGAGTCAGACATGTTTACACAAGGGTATTAATGGGAATTAACCTTGAATGTGATCCTAGCAAACAACTGGACTTTTCTTCAATCAAGTAGGAAGAAACTCAGGAAAAGTAATATTGTACTATTAATATAAATGAGAACATATGACTGCATATTTGTATTCATTAGGGCATTCTGTTTGCATCCCAAATATTTGTTAGCTAATAACTTTAATGTCAGCTTGAAGACGGAACAAAGTGAGACCTAGAAAGCCACCACCACCACCAGCTGCAATCAAGTCAACTCCGACTCATGGCAACCTCGTGTGTAAGAGTGGAATTGTACTCCAAAGGGTTTTCAGAGGTTGATTTTTCGGAAGTAGATTGCCTGGCCTTTCTTCCTAACTGCCTCTAGGTGGGTTTGAACCTCCAACTTTTCAGTTAGCAGCTGAGTGCCCTGTTTGTGCCACCTAGGGACTCTGAGACCTATAAAGAGTGGATATGAATTCTAGAACATTTAAGGGAGCTGGAGCATGCCCATTTTCTTTAAAGTTTCTTTTCACTTTTCTGCATGTAATACTAATCTCCCTATTCTTGGGAAAGTTCAGTGATACCAGATTTACCATTTTACCCTGAGGCAGTAATTTTATCATTTGTTATTCTCAGTGGTATAAAGGACACTTAAGCTGCATGTATTGAATTATTATTGGGCAGTGTGCAGAAGTCTATTAGCACCTCACTGAGATTCATTGCTGTACAAAGCAAATAAATGAATGTTTAATAAGAGACCCTTTTACATTTAAAAAATAATAGATTACATTGAACTCTAAAGATCAAATTGAATTAGTTCAGCAAAAGCCATAATTATTGTATTAAGAGAAATGAATTACTAATGTCCTTTTAATTGTATAATAAACTCACAGTGTTTGGGGATACACTTTATAAGTTGGAATCTACTCATCTCTTACTAGTCTGAGGGCTTGGTTAAAAAGGAACTGTCTCTATGAGGCCTTCCTGCCACAGAGAGTCCCCCTGTCTTTGTTAGAACCCTGAAAATCAACATAATTGTAACTTGACCCTGTGCTGAGGATCTCAGCAGATGAGTTTGAACTTATTTAATCTTTCCTATGTGGGTCCCTCCTACACCCATCTGTCAGTTTGTTGTACTGTGGTGGATTGCATGCTGCTGTGATGTTGGAAGCTCTGCCACTGGTATTTCAAATACCAGCAGGGCCATCCATGGTGGGCAGGTTTCAGCAGAACTTCTAGCATAAAAGAAACAAGGAAGAAAGGTCTGATGATCTACTTCCAAAAATTAGCCAGTGAAAACTTACTGGATCACAACAGAACATTGTCAGACTCACTTGCTTTCGATACATAATGAGGAGGGATCAATGGATGCAGGAAGGCATGTTTAGTAAAGCAGAGGGGAATGAGAGCAAGGTAAATCCTTAGTGAGATAGGTCGGACCATAGCCCCAGTGATGAACTTGAACATGTCAGCAATCTTTAGGGATGTGGGACAAAGCTTCATTTCGTTCTGTTGTATTTAAGATCCCCATGAGTCAGAGAGGACTTGATAGCAGCTATCTATGTATGTATGTATGTATGTATGTATGTATGTATGTATCTATTTGTGTGAGTTGCTTATCACTTCTGATTTAAAAAAAAAATGAACATTTTCCAAGCACAAGTACAAGGTAAACTTAAACTGATAATGAATATAAATACCTTAAGATGACTATGAGTACTGCTAAGTGGACCTTGTTCTTTTATAATTTTTGTAGCCCCCAAAATACTAAAAGCATTTTAGAATTGGGCCTGTTTGGGTCTACTAAATTAGATTATAGTTGCATGCTAATTATATCAACCATTGGCCATTGGCCCCATCTGGCCTCCTCTGCTTCCTGCGGCCACAGTCTCTGGGCCAGAAAGCAAAGGCTGCTTGGATTCCACCTGCTCCCAGTGACCGACTCCCTGAGTGTCATTTGTAGGCTCCTGGGATTGCTTTTTCCCACTTCTTTTGATTTCTTCCTTACCTCTCACCACCTCCCCCTCTTTTGCTCAAATACCTGGCTCCATGGGACATCTTTGCTTCTTCCTGAGGGGCTGTGGAGCTCCACTCGAGTGTGGAACAGCTTCCCGGTCTGTGCTGCCACACTGGTGGGATCCCGGAGCATTTTTTTGTTTGTTTGTTTTGAATAGTTTCTTTGTTTTCTTTTTCTTTTCTCGAGCTGGGAGGACTTTATGGCAGGGCAGTGCTGCACGGCTGGGATCTACATCCTCAGCTTGCACAGAGGTGCAGAGAGATCCCTGAGAGCATTTTTTTATGGTTTTTTTTTCTTTTTCTTTTTTTTTAGTGGTTTTTCATGTGCTGCTTTTTTAATTTGTTTTGTTTTGTTTTCCCTCTTTTTCCCTTTTTGTCTTTCTTAATTACTTAGTTTCTCGTCTCTCCATACCTTCCTTCTCTTCCTGTTGCCTGAATACGTGGTGCTGAGTGACATCTCTACACCTTCTTGCCAGGCTGTACTTCAACACCTGGGAACAACTCCCCCTTGTAGCCACACTGGTGGGATCCCTGAGAGCTTTGCTTTCCTTTTTTCTTTCTAATTTTTATTTAGTCATTCTTTTCTTTTCTTTTTTTCTTCTTCATCCCCTTTTTGTTTTTCTTCATTTCAGAGTCTCTCATCTCTCCATTCCAACAGCAAGCTCCCCTAGCACCCTTTTTTGTTTGTTTGTATGTTTTTGGCTCCTGTTCCTATCTCCTTTCTCTGATACCCATTTTAGCTCCACACATCACAATCTCCTCCTTCCATCTTGTCTGCCTACATCGTGAGCTTAAAAATCACACCACCAAGCAGCAAAGGCACAACCCACAGGAACCTGCCATGCACTAATTACCGCCCACACTTGTGACTGTAGTAAGTACGTGCTGCAAACAACAATCCCAGCAAGTCCTCTTCAGCTAGAGCTACACTGCAGTACCATATCTGAGTGACTGACTATGCCAATTGCAGAAGTAGGCAAAAAATATGATGCCCTCAAATGAGCAAACAACAAAGAACACACAGCCAGCCTGCTCAGACATAGCCAAATTTAAAAAAGAATGAAACAAACAAATCTACAATCAATAAATGAGAAAAATAACAACTGAATGCCTAGAATACAGCAGGCAATATCAAAACATTTACAAAATAAGGACAGGATGGTTCCAGTAGGCATCCAAAATAAAACACCAGGTGACTTTCCAATAGAAGAAAAGGTGCTAGAACTACTTGATAGAGAATTCAAATCTTTAATAAGCAAAATAATCCAAGAGTTGAAGCAAAAATCAGACAAAAATGAGGAAAAAAAAGACAAATTCATGGAAAAGGCAGACAAATTCATGGAAAATACAGACAAAAAAATGGTAGAATTCAGGAAAATAAGGCAGGAACAAACTACCAAAATAAATTTGCAAATACAAATTATACAAAAACAACAATTAGAAATCCAAAAGATAAACAACAAGAATTCAGAAATAGACATTATCATAGAAGGGCTGAAGGGCAGATTTGAAATGGTGGAGACAGGATCAGCAGAATTGAAGACAAACACTTGGATACAACTCTGAGGAAAACTCAGTCAAACGAATGAAGAAAAATGAAGAAACCATGAGAATTATGTGGGATACAGTCAAAAACAAAAATTTCTGAGTGATCAGAGTTCCAGAACAGGGGGAGAAAACAGAAAAAACAGAGAGGATCATTGAAGAACTCCTGACAGAAAACTTCCCCAATATCATGAAAGATGAAAAGCTGGCCATCAAAGAAGCTAAATGAACCCCATATAGGATAGAACCCAAAAGAAAATCACCAAGTCATATCAGAATCCCACTCGACAAAACCAAAGACAAACAAAGAATCCTGAGAGTAGCTCGTGAAAAACAAGAAATCATATACAGGGGAGAAACAAGACTAAGCTCAGATTATATGGCAGAAACCATGCAGGCAAGAAAGCAATGGGATGACATATATAAAACCTTGAAAGAAAAAAAAACTTGCCAGCCAAGAATAAGATATCCTGAAAAACTCTCATTCAAATTTGATGGTGAAATTAGGACTTTTCCAGATAAACAAAAATTAAGGGAAAAAGAAAAAACCAAACCAAACTTTCAAGAATTATTAGAAGGAGTTCTTCGATCTGAGAACAAACAACTTCAGTTCACAGGCTGAATCTAAGATGCAGGATCATACCAGCCAGATACCTATCTAGGAAATGAACTCTTGACGACTATCTAAAACCAAAGGAAATACAACAGGGAATCAGAGCAGTTAATCTGTAAATTACAACAACATCAGAACAATAAAAGAGAGAATAAACTTTGTAGATATACAATCTTCTAATGGAGAGGAAAGCAAGGCAATACCAAGTAATAATCAACTACTTCAAACTTATAAAGATAAGGGTAAATTTCACAGTAAACACAAAGAAAGTTAACAAACATACTCCGAAAAATAAAGAGGAAAAACATAAAGTCTCAGTAAAAACAAAACCTAAAAAAAAAAGAAATTAAAAAAAAATCCGCAAACAAAAGGAATTCAGCACAGGAGAGTAAAACGAAAAAAGAAAACATCAGCATGACAAAAAAAGCACTACAAAATGACAGCAATAAACTCACATCTATCAATAATTACACTGAATGTAAATGGCCTCAATGTACCCATAAAGAGACAGAGAGTGACAGAATGGATAAAAAAACAGTATCCATCAATATGCTGTCTACAAGAGACACACCTTAGAAACAAAGACATAAATTTATTAAAAATCAAAGGATGGAAAAAAGTATATCAAGCTAGAAACAAACAAAAAAGAGCAGGAGTGGCAATACTAATCTCAGATAAAATAGACTTTAAAACAAAATCCCACATAAAAGACAAAGAAGGACACTATATAATGATTAAGGGGGTGATCCATCATGAAGACATAATCATAATAAACATCTATGCACCCAATGACAGGGCTCCAAAATACATAAAACAAACTCCAACAGTACTGAAAAGAGAAATTGACAGGTACACAATAATATAAGGAGACTTCAACACACCACTCTTAGTAAAGGAAAGAACATCTGAAAAGAAACTCAGCAAAGATACAGAAGACCTAAAGGGCAGAATGAGCCAACTTGACCTCATAGACATATATAGAACACTCCACCCTACAGCTGCAAAGTATAAATTCTTTTCCAATGCACATGGAATGTTTTCCAGAATAGACCACATCATGGGCCAGAGAGCAATCCTCAACAAGATCCAAAACGTTGAGATAATTCAAAGTATCTTCTCCCACCACAATGCCATCAAGGTACAAATTAACAATAGAAAGAGCAAAGAAAAAAAATCAATTACATGGAAGCTGAATAACACCCTGCTTACACATCACTGGGTAATAGAAGAAATCAGAGATGGAATCAAAAAATTCCTAGAATCAAATGAGAATGAAAACAAATCATACCAAAACCTTTGGGACACAGCATAAAGCCAGTCCTCAGAGGACAATTTATAGCAATAGATGCACACATCAAACAAGAAGAAAGGGACAAAATCAAAACATAATCTACACAACTGCAACAAATAGATACAGAATAGAAAAAAAAATGCCCACAGCCAACAGAAGAAAGGAAATAATAAATATCAGAGCAGAAATAAATGAAATAGAGAACAGAAAAACAATAGAAAGAATCAACAAAACCAAAAGTTGGTTCTTCAAAGAATCCACAAAATCGACAAACCACTGGCCAGACTGACAAAAGAAAAACAGGAGAGGATGCAAATAACCCAAATACTAAATGAAATGGGTGACATTACAAGAGACCCAAATGAAATAAAAAGGATCATAACAGAATATTATGAAGAACTATACTCCAACAAATTTGAAAACCTAGAGGTAATGGATAAATTTCCAAAAACACACTACCTACCCAAATTACAGCAAAGTAATGTTGAAAATCAGAACAGACCCATAACAAGAGAAGAGATTGAAATGGTAATTAAAAAAACTCCCAACAAAAGAAGCCCTAGCCGAGGTGGCTTCAGAGGAGAATTCTATAAAACATCCAGAGAAGAGCTTGTACCTGTACTACTCAAACTATTTCAGAATATAGAAAAGGAAGCAACACTTCCGTATTCATTCTATGAAGCCAGCATAACACTGATACCAAAACAAGGCAAAGACGCCACAAAAAAAGAAAATTACACACCAATATCTCTCATGCATATAGATGCAAAAATTCTCAACAAAAGTCTAGCCAATAGAATTCACCTTCATATCAAAAAAATAATACACCACGACCAAGTAGGATTCATACCAGGTATTCAAGGATGGTTCAACATTAGAAAATCAATCAAGATAATCTACTACATAAATAAAAGGAAAGGAAAGAAAAGAACTACAAGATCATCTCAACTGACAGAGAAAAGCCATTTGACAAGGTTCAACACCCAATCCTGATAAAAACTCTGAATAAAATAGGTATAGAAGGGAAATTTCTCAACTTAATAAAGGGCATCTGTGCAAAACCAATGGCCAACATCATTCTTAATGGAGAGGGGCTGGAAACATTCCCCTTGAAAACAGGAACAAGACAAGGATGCCCTTTATCACAACTCCTATTTATCATTGTGCTGGAAATTCTAGCTAGAGCAATAAGGCAAGAAAAAAGAAATAAGGGCATCCAAACTAGTAAAGAAGAAGTTAAACTGTCTCTGTTTGCAGATGATATGATACTATACATAGAAAACCCTAAAGACTCCA
>NW_004444085.1:1719340-1728569 GCF_000243295.1 Trichechus manatus latirostris
GAAGGGGACAGGAAAGCTGGTGATAGGGAACCCAAGGTTGAGTAAGGACAGTGTTAATGTGTAGTGAGGTTGTTAACCATTGTCGTAGGGCAACACGTGTACTAACCGTCTAATGAGAAACTATTTTGTTGTATAAAACTTTCTCTAAAGTGAGAATAGCGGCACAATTGGAAGAGCGTAGTCGATGTCACTGAACTGTGCATGTAGAAATTTTTGAAACAGTGTATCTTTGGCTATGTATATTTTCACCAAAAAAAAAAAAAATGGTTGAAAAGGGAGAGTGTTGACATGTCGTGGGGTTGTTAACCAATATCATAAAACAATATGTGTACGACTGTTTCATGAGAAACTATGTATTCTGTAAACCTTCACCTGAAGTACAATTAAAAAAAATGAACGAAGGTAGAAGAGGAAAAAAAAAATAGCGAAAGGTTATACAAAGAAACATAAAATAGAGAGGAAAATGAGAAAGGAGGTGGTATGATGAAAAAATTAAAAATATATCAGTAATTCAATGCATATGAACATGAGTACAATTAGCATTCAAAAAAATCAGACTCTATCAAACACAGGCAAAAATTAAAATATATTTTACTTATAAGAAGATAGTGTTAAATAAAATATATAGAAATATTAAAATAAAAAAGACAAAATACAAGGAAAAAGAGACAAAATAATGAGTTTTCATCCATGTGGACAATACAAAAATTCTAGATTTTTATAGATCTAATAACAAAGCTACATATTTAGAAGCAAAAAATGACAGATTTCAGAAGAATTAGAAAATTCTACAATCATAATGGAAGATTTTTCACAGCTATCTTAGTAAAAGACTGAACAAGCAGACAAAAAATTCAGTGAAAGGATAGATTTGAAAAACACAATTGATGTACTGGACCTAATTAACATAGTAAGAACACTGAAAGTAATCATTGAAGAATACTTATTTTTTTAACTATTTTATTGAGATTTTAGTGAACGTTTACACAGCAAAATAAGTTCCCATTTAAAAATTTCTACACATATTGTTCAATGACATTGGTTACATTTTTCGCATTACATCGACATTCTCATTATTTCCATTCTGGTTGTTTCATTTCCGTTGCTCTTGCTTCCTTACACTCCTGACCTTCTCCTCTGCTTTAGGATAAATTTTGGGCATTTTTTATCAAATATAGGTCGTTTTTGTTTGTTTGTTTTATAAAAATAGCACAGTACTCATGTATAATATTGTTTATTTTATGATCCATTCTGTTATTTAGTAGAAAGGCGACTTCCGGGAGTAGTTTCAGTTCAAAGTTTAAAAGGCATCCCAGGAAAATAATATAGGGGATTACCTCGGTTTCTGCTGGTCCAACATGTCTGGCCTTTTTTTTTTTTAAGATTTTGAGTTTTGTTTTACAATTTTCTCATATTCTACCTGGAACCATCTGGCTCTGGTCAAAACGGGTGGTAATGGTATGCAGGCACCATCTCAATCTTCTGGTCTCTAGATAAGTAAGGCAGTGATTTGGGTAGGCTATTGGTCCTGTAGACTGGTTTCTCCTTGGAGTCTTCGGTTCCCTTCTTTCTTTTTTGTTTCAAAAGTGTAGAGACCAATAGCTGTGTCTTAGACGACCACACACAAGTTTTAAAACCCCAGATACGACTTACCAAATTAGGATGTAGAACATAAACATTATAAACTACATGGACTGTGTTGTACCAATTGACCGTGATGTCTCATGAGACTATGATCCTCAGCCTTCAAACCCAGTAAACCAATCCTGTGAGGTGTTTGGTTATGTCTGGAAGGTATCCATGACTGTGCTCCCTATGTGCTTCATTTTATGTATAATTATACATGCAACACTCACAAACATGTATACAGATACGCCTACAGATACACTTATATATGCTCAAGTATATGCACACATATACCTTCCTCTACACATACACCTACTCTTCACTGATCAACTATCTCATTATCTGATATTTTACAATTAATACAATAGTACAAATTCTACTATCTGACTATTTTGTGCATTAATGACTTACACCTCGCAGTAACAAATGCCAAGGTGTGAGGCGAGAGTAATGCTGGCCATGATGGTTAAGGTTATATGTCAACTTGGCTCTGGCATGATTCTCAGTGGTTTGACAGTTATGTAATGATATAATCTGGCAGTTATATAATGATGTACTCATCCTCCATTTTGTGATCTGATGTGGTCATCTTCAATTTTTGCATAAAGTCGAGTTTCACGTAATGACCTGGACTTTGGAACCTAACCATGACAATAAGTGAGGAGTCGGTGTATATACATACATATCTATGTAACCGCTCATGTATTTTTTGGTTGTTACTGATGCTGTTGCCAAGTTGTATATGTTATAGCATTTACCAATAATGTCCCTTACTTTTGGGGGTTCCTTAGTTGTGCTTATTTCACTGACATTCAGTGTAACTTCGTATTCTCTTTAAGGGCACATATTCCATGTAACAAAACTGATTAGCATTATTGATTCCACGTGATTTAAATCCATGGAGAATTTTGCATTGGCACATTGAAATAAGCCTAAAAATCGGTAACAAAAAGAATGAGAAAACCCTTAAAGTTTTAAAAATTAAGTAATACACATTTAAATGACTTATGAGTCACATTAAAAATCAAATCTGAGAGGATTCCGGCAACATGGCACTCTAAGCAGAAGCACCACACCATCCCTCCACAGCAAAGATCCAAAAAACTAAGCCAAACAGAGAAAAACAGCAATCCTGAAACCCTAAACATCAAATGAAGAGATAAAGAACTCAGCCAAGCACCAAATGGAATAAGAAACTGACAGAGAACAGAGAGTGAGGAGACACACGCAGAGGTACCATTATCAGCTAAAACAGCACAGATCTGCCATCTTGGACTCCTATTGGAGACAAGCAAACAGGGGGGATGAGAAAACAGCTTCACAGAGCTTCCAGCAGGATACAGAACAACTGTTTCTCATCTTTCTATACCTTCCTTCTCTTCCTGTCCCCTGAATACCTGGCCATGAGTGACACCTCTAGGCCTTTTAGCCCAGCTGTTCTTCAACACCTGGGAAAAACTTCCCCAGACCTCGTAGCCAAACTGGTGGGATCACGGGGAGCTTTTCTTTTCTTTTTTCTTTCTAATTTTTGTTTATTCATTCTTTCCTTTCCTTACCTTTTTTTCTTCTTCCCCTTTTTGTTTCTCGCCATTTTAGAGACTCTCATCTCTCCACTCCAACAGCAAGCTCTCCTAGCACTCTTTTCTATTTGTTTCTATGTTTTTGGCTCCTGTTCCTCCCTCCTCTCTCCCATACTCATCTTAGCTCCACACATCACAATCTCCCCCCTCCATCCTTCCTACCTGCACCCTTGGCTTAAACATCACACCATCAAGAAGCACAAGCATGGCCCACTGGCACCTGCCCCACACTGATTACCAACCTGCCCTGGTAGCTGTAGTAAGTGCCACAAACAACCCATCCCAGAAACTCCTCTTCAGCTACACCTGCCCTGTAGTAACACATCTAAGTGACTGACCCTGTCAATTGGAAAGGAGGCGAAAAGTATCATGCCCACAGACAAGCAAACAACAAAGAAAACAAAGACCACCTGATCAAACATAGCCAAATTTAAAAAAAAAAAAGGATGAAACAAACAAATCTACAATCAATAAATGAGAAAATTAAGTACTGAATGTCCCGAAGACAGCAGACAATATCAAAACATTTACAAAAACAGGACAGGATGGTTCCAGCAGGCATCCAAAATAAAACACCAGATGACTTTCCAGTGGAAGAAATGGCACTAGAATTACCTGATAGGAAATTCAAATCTCTAATACTCAGAATTATCCAAGAGATGAAGCAAAAAGCAGACAAAAATGAGGAAAAAATAGACAAATTCATGGAAAAGGCAGACAAATTCATGGAAATCACAGGCAAAAAAATGGAAGAATTCAGGAAAATAAGACAGGAACAAAATACCAAAATAAATTCACAACTAGAAATCATACAAAAACAACAATTAGAAATCCAAAAGGTAAACAACAAGATTTCAGAAATGGACAGTGTCATAGAAGGACTGAGGAACAGACTTGAAACAGTGGAACACAGGATCAGCGGAACTGGAGACTAACAGTTGTATAAACCCTGAGGAAAACTCAGAAAAAAGAATGAAGAAAAATGAAGAGACACTGAGAATTATGTGGGATACAATCAAAAGCAAAAATTTGTGAGTGATCAGAGTTCCAGAAGACGGGGAGAAAACAGAAAACACAGAGAGGATCATTGAAGAACTGCTAACAGAAAACTTCCCCAATACCATGAAAGATGGAAAGCTGGCCATCCAAGAAGCTCAACGAACCCCATATAGGACAGACCTCAAAAGAAAATCACCAAGGCATATCATAATTACACTCACCAAAACCAAAGGCAAAGAATCCTGAGAGCAGCTAGTGAAAAACAACAAGTCACTTGCATAGAAGAAAAAATAAGAGTAAGCTTGGATTATTTGGCAGAAACCATGCAGACAAGAAGGCAATGGAATGACATATATAAAACACTGAAAGAAAAAAATTGCCAGAAAAGAATAATATATCCTGAAAACTCTATTTAAAATATGATGGAGAAATTAGGACACTTTCAGACAAACAGAAATTAAGGGAATATGTAAAAACTAAACCAAACTTACAAGAATTATTAAAAGGAGTCCTTTGATCTGAGAAAAAACAACTTCAGCTTACAGAAAGAGTCTAGGATGCATGATTGGACCAGCCAGACACCAGTCTAGGAAATGAACTCTCCAGGACTATCCAAAACAAACAAACAAAAAAATACAGCAGAGAATCAGAGCAGTAAATCTGTAAATGACAACAACATCAGAACAATAAAAGAGGGAAAAAATGGTGTAGGTATACAACCTACTATGGAGAGGAAGGCGAGGTGATACCAAGTAATAATACACTGCTTCAAACTTAGAAACATAAATGTAAATTTCATAGTAGCCACAAAGAAACTTAACAAACATACTCATAAAAATAAAGAGGAAAAACATAAAGTCTCAGTAAAAACAAAACCTACAAAAACAAAAGAACTGCAGAAAAATCATAAACAAAAGAAATTCAGCAAAGGAGAGTAAGAAGAACAAAGAAAACATGAGCACCACAAAAAAAGCACTACAACATGACAGTAATAAACTCACATCTATCAATTATTACACTGAATGTAAATTGCATCAATGCAACCATAAAGAGATGGAGAGTGACAAAATGGATAAAAAAATAAGATCCAGCAATATGCTATCTACAAGACACACACCAAAGAAAGTAAGACTTCAGTTTATTAAAAATCAAAGGTTGGAAAAAATTATATCAAGAGAACAACTACGAAAATAGCAGGAGTTGCAAAACTAATCTCAGAAAAAATAGACTTTCAAACAAAAACCATCATAAAATACAAAGAACAACACTATATAATGATTAAGGGGATGATCCATCATGAAGACATAACCACAACAAACATCTATGCACCCAATGACAGGGCTCCAAAATACATAAAACAAACTCTAACAGTACTGAAAAGAGAAACTGACAGTTGCACAGTAATAGTAGGAGACTTCAACACACCACTCTCAGTAAAGGACAGAACATCTAAAAAGAAACTCAGTAAAGATACAGAAGACCTAAAGGGTACAGTCAGCCAAATTGACCTCATAGACATGTAAAGAACACTCCATCCAACAGCTGCAAAGTACAAATTCTTTTCTAATGCACATGGAACATTCTCCAGAATAGACCACTTCTTAGGCCACAGAGCAATCCTCAAAAAGATACAAAAGATTTAAATAATACAAAGTATCTTCTCTGACCACAATGCCATCAAGGTAGAAAATAACAACAGAAAGAGCAAGGAAAAAAAATAAATTACATGCAAACTGAGTAACACCCTGCTTACAAACCACTGGGTAATAGAAGAAATCAGAGATCGAATAAAACAATTCCTAAAATCAAAAGAGAATGAAAACATATCACACCAAAACCTTTGGGAAACAGCAAAGGCAGTCCTCAGAGGACAATTTATAGCAATAGATGCACACATCAAAAAAGAAGAAAGGGACAAAATCAAAACATTAACTACACAACTCAAACAAATAGAAAGAGAACAGCAAAAAAAGCCCACAGCCACCAGAAGAAAGGAAATAGTAAAGATCAGAGCAGAAATAAATGAAATAGAGAACAGAAAAACAATAGAAAGAATCAACAAAACCAAAAGTTGGTTCTTTGAAAGAATCAACAAAATCGACAAACCACTGGCCAGGCTGACAAAAGAAAAACAGGAGAAGAAGCAAGTAACCCATATAAGAAATGAAATGGGTGACATAACAAGAGATCCAACTGAAATAAAAATGATCGTAACAGAATATTATGAAGAACTATACTCTAACAAATTTGAAAACCTAGAGGAAATGGATAAATTTCTAGAAACACACTACCTACCCAAACTACCACAAAGTGATGTTGAAAATCTGAATAGACCCATAACAAGAGAGGAGATTGAAAAGGTAACAAAAAAACTCCCAACCAAAAACAGCCCTGGCCTGGACAGTTTCACTGGAGAATTCTAGAAAGCATTTAAAGAAGAGCTTGTACCAGTACTACTCAAACTATTTCAGAATATAGAAAGGAAGCCACACTTCTGAATTCATTCTATGAAGCCAGCATAACGTTGATACCAAAACCAGTCAAAGATGCCACAAAAAAAGAAAATTACACACCAATATCTCTCATGAATACAGATGCAAAAATTCTCAAAAAAATTCTAGCCAATAGAATTCAGCATCATATCAAAAAAATAATACACCACGACCAAGTAAGATTCATACCAGGTATGCAAGGATAGTTCAATGTTAGAATACCAATCAGCATAACACACAAAATAAATAAAAGGAAAGAAAAGAATCATGTGACCATCTCAACTGATGCAGAAAATGCATTCGACAAAGTCAAACACACATTCCTGAGAAAAAACTCTCAATAAAATAGGTACAGAAGCGAAATTTTTCAACATAATAAAGGGCATCTATGCAAAACCAACAGCCAACATCATTCTTAATGGACGGGTACTGAAAACACTCCTCTTGATAACAGGAACAAGACAAGGATGCCCTTTATAACCACTTCTATTTAACATTGTGCTGGAAGTTCTACCTAGAGCAATAAGGCAAGAAAAAGAAATCAAGGGCATCCAAATTAGTAATGAAGAATTTCAACTGTCCCTGTTTGTAGATGATATGATACTATACATAGAAAACCCTAAAAACTCCACGAGAAATCTGCTGGAAATAAATAGAGACATTCAGCAGAGTAGCACTATAGAAGATAAACATATAAAAATCCGTTGGATTCCTATACACCAATAAAGAGAACAATGAAAAGGAAATCAGGAAAACAATACCATTTATAATACCCCCTAAAAAAAGAAAATATTGAAGAATACAGCTAACCAGAGATGTAAAAGAACTATATCAAGAAAACTACAAAACACTACTGCAAGAAACCCAAAGGGATCTACATAAATGGAAAAACATACCATGCTCATGGGTAGGTAGACCAAACATTGTGAAAATCACAATTCTACCAAAAGCAATTTACCAATAGAACACAATCCTGATCCAAATACCAATAACATTCTTCAAAGAGATGGAAAAACTAATCATTAACTTTATATGGAAACGGAAGAAGCCCCGAATAAGTAAAGCACTACTGAAGAAGAAGAATAAAGTTGGAGGACTCACACTACCTGACCTCAGAACCTACTATACAGGTATGGTAGTCAAAACAGCCTCGTATTGGTACAATGACAGATACATTGACTATGGAACAGAATTGAGAACCCAGATGTAAATCCATCCACCTACAGTCACCTGATCTTCGACAAGGGCCCAAAGTCCATCAAATGGGGAATAGACAGTCTTTTTAACAAATGGTGCTGGCAAAACTGGATATCCATCTGCAAAAAAATGAAACAAGACCCACACCTCACATCATATACAAAAACTAATTCAAAATACATCAAATACCTAAATATAAAGCCAAAAACTATAAAATTCATAGAATAAAAAATAGGACCATCGCTATAGGTCATAATACATAGCAGTAACAGGATATAAACATAATCATCAACACACAAACCCCCGAAGATAAGCTAGATTACTGGGATCTTCTAAAAATTAAACACCTATGCCTTTCAAAAGACTTCACCAAAAGAGTAAAAAGAGAACCTACAGACTGGGAAAAAATGTTTGGACAGTACAAGTCAGACAAACGTCTAATCTCCATAATCTACAAGAATATCCAACACCTCTATAACAAAAAGACAAATAATCCTATTCAAACATGGGCAAAGGAAATGAACAGACACTTCACCAAAGAAGACATTCAAGTGGCCAACAGACATATGAGGAAATGCGTGCTATCACTAGCCATTAGAGAAATGCAAATTAAAACCACAATGAGATACCATCTCACCCCGGAATTACTGGTACAAATCAAAAACATTGGAAATAACGAATGTTGGAGAGGCTGCGGGGAGATTGGAACTCTTAGGCACTGCTGGTGGGAATGAAAACTGATACAATGATTTTGGAAAATAATATGGCACTTCCTTAGAAAGCTAGAAATAGAAATACCATACAATCCAGCACTTCCACTCCTAGCAATATATCCTAGAGAAATAAGAGCCATCACACGAATAGACATATGCATACCCAAGTTCATAGCAGCATTGTTCACGATAGCAAAAAGATGGAAACAACCTAGATGCCCATCAACAGATGAATGGATAAACTATGGTACCTACACACAATCGAGTACTATGCAACGGTAAAGAACAATGATGAATTTGTGAAGCATCTCATAACATAGATGAAACTGGAGGACAGTACGCTGAGTGTAATAAGTCAATCACAGAAGGACAAATATTGTAGGGGACCTCTATTGTAAAAACTGATGAAAAAGTTTACACACAGAAAGTAACAAAGTTTCTTGGTTACGAGGGATGGGAGAGGTGGCGGGGAAATACTAAATAGGCAATAGATCAGTGGTATCTTGGTTGAAGGGTGAGACAGTACACAATACAGGGGAAACTAGCACAACCTATACAAGGAAAGGTCATGGAAGCCCCATAGACACATCCAAACTCCCTGAGGGACTGAATTGCTGGGTGG
>NW_004444085.1:1729160-1732536 GCF_000243295.1 Trichechus manatus latirostris
AAGCTGGTGATAAGGAACCCAAGTTTGAGTAAGCACAGTGTTGATGTGTAGTGAGCTTGTTAACCATTGTCATAGGGCAACATGTGTACTAACTGTTTAATGAGAAACTATTTTGTTCTGTAAACCATCATCTAAAGTAAGAATAGCAGCACAACTGGAGGAATGTAACTGATGTCACTGAATTGTGCATGTAGAAATTTTTGAAATGATGTATCTTTGGTTGTGTATATTTTCACCAAAAAAAAAAAAAAAAGAAAGTTTGAGAAGGGAGAGGGTTGACATGTTGTGGCATTGTTAACCAATGTCATAAAACAATATGTGTACTGACTGTTTAGTGAGAAACTGTTTGTTCTTTAAACCTTCACCTAAAGTACTATTTAAAAAAAATTAAAACAAAATCTTTATAAGATTTAAAAAAAAATCAAATCTGACTTTCAGAAATAATTTTAACCAAATGACAATAAAATTACTATATATGAAAACCTGATTACAGCTAAAGATATTATCAGAGGGTAATTCATAGTTTTAAATGCAAACATTAGGGGAAAAAAAGACTTATGAGAAATGATCCAAGTATCTATATCAAGAAGTTGAAAAAATACAGCAAATTAAATCTAAAGAAACTTGAAGGAAGAAAATAATGAATATAAATGAAGACACGAATGAAATAAAAATAAATGTACAACAAAAAGACATTACAAAACCAAAAGCTGGTAATTCATAAGCACCAATTAAATCAAGCAGCTGGCAATGGCATTGGTAGTAACAGAAATAAAAAGATGATTTCACTGTAGATACTACATACATTAAAACACTGTAACAGAAATGAAGAATACCTTTGATTGGATCATCACTAGACTGCTCATGACCAAGGAAAAAAGTAGTAAACTTGACAGTATGTCAATAGAAACTTCTAATGGAAATGCGAAGGGAAAAAAATAATGAATGAAAAAAATGTAATATAAGAACAAAGAAATCTGGGGCAATTACAAAAGTATAACATACACATAATGGGGATACCTTAAGGAGAAGAAAGAGAGAAAGGAACAGAAGAAATATTTGAAGTGATAATGACTCAGAATTTTCCAAAATTAATGACAGACACCAAATCATAGATCCAGGGTGCTCAGAGATTGTCAAGCAAGATGAACATCCTAGAACACTACACTGAGGCATGTCATAGTCCTATTACATAAAATCAAAAACAAAGAGAGGAAGAGAGGAAACACCTTACTTCTACGTGAATAAGGGTAAGTATTACATCAGAATTCTCTTCAGAAGCCATGTAAGCAAAAATAAAGTGGAGTAAAAGAGTTCAAGTGTTGAAAAAAGTAGGGTGGGTCCTAATCCTAATCTCTTCTGAGTAGCATTTTATAAAACAGGACAAGACACAGTAATAGAGTCACACCCAGTTGAAAGCAAACGTGAGGATTCATCGACAAGCCAAGAAATGCCAAGAAATGCCAAGAAATGCCTTGTGCCACTAGAAGCCAAGAGAAGCATGGAAGAATCTTTGCCTAGAGCTGACGGAGAAAGAGCATAGCCCTGTAGATGCCCTGAATTTAGACTTTTAGCTTCCCAAATTATGAGAAAATTGATTTCTGTTCTTTATAGCTGCCCACATTGTGCTATTTTGTTATGGTAGCGCCAGGAAACTAAGACAAATATCATTAGTAACTTTGTGTCAATAAATCTGAAAATATAGAGTAAGTGAACTAATATAAAAACACAAATTTTCAAACCTGATACCAGGAGAAATAGAAAGCCTGATTTCTTTCATATCAATTAAAGTATTAAATTCATAACTAAACCATTAATACAAATAAGGTTATAGGCCATGGACTTTACCAGTGAATTCTACTGAACAGCTGAGAAAGAAATAATAATCTTCCACAACTTCTTCTAGAAAAGATAAAGAGTTGGGACTTTCCACAACTTATTTTCTGAGTCTGGGATAACAAAACTTGAGCAAAATTTTACAACTGAATGGATGAATCAATGAATATCAGGCTCACTTCTCATATGAAACTAAATTCAGCTATTCTATAAGTATACCAGAAAACGTTGTCCAATAAAAGAATATAGGAAAACCAAGTAGAGTCTATTCCATGAATAAAGGTTAGTTTAACATTTAAAAATCAATCTGCATAGTATGTCATATAAACATACAAAAGGAGAACACTCATGATCACCTCCTTGGATGCAGAAATATTGTTATAATTCAAAGTGCATCCATGGTAAAAACTCTCAGCCAACACAATGCAATGGATCATTTTTATATGGCCATTCTTGCCATGGTCTTATAACTCCCTCCAAAGTGATTGGGTGGGACTGTGCAACTAACATAATTGAAGCCCACCATGGGTATTGGATAGCTTGCTAATAATGCAAATAAAATACATGGCACCTGTGTGGAGGTGGGGCCATACAAATAAGGTGTATGGAACCCTAACGAGAAGATTGGTCAGTTTTGCAATTCTGCTAGGCTTAAAATGAGCCATTCCAGAGGCAGAAAGGAGGGATCTCACCACCACCAAGAAAGAAGAGCCAGGAAGGGAGCACATAATTTGGACCCAGGATCCCTGGTCTGAGAAGCTCCTTGAACCAGGTGACTGAGAGAAAGCTGTAACACCAAAGACTTTGAGAAGCAGCAGCAGAGAAAAGCTGCAGCAGAGGCAGGAGACTGGCAAGAGATAGCGCGGTGGTCTTCCGGCCCATGGAGTGAGAAATCTGAGTGCCTTCAGGCAGGAGGCTTGCAGGTGTAGTAGGGTGCCTCCAGGCACTTGTGGAGCTAGGTTTGCCAACTCATGGAGCTACAGCTGAGCACCTTCAGGCCAAGGATTACTGGTGGAGTGAGGTGCCTCTGGGTATTTATTGGCAGAGCTAAAGGAGCTTAAGAGCTTTGTAAACCTTGCCTGAGCAGGCCTGGGGACTGAGGGCCAGAGAGAGACCTGCCTGCAAGCATGGCAAAGAAGCTGTCCTGACTGAAGAACTCTATCCTGACCATTCCTGAACCTGAATTTTAATATATTACTTCCCTAATAAACTCCATAGCTGTGAGTATGGTCTGTGAATTCTGTGTGGTCATTGCAACAAACTATCAAACGAAGCAGAGAAATAGAGAGTGCCAAGGAGGAATGGTTGGTGTCAGAATTGGTAAAAAGGTTAAAGGGTAGAGGAATGTCTGACCTCCACCTCATAGGGATCAGCCTTGGGTGGTTCATTTTTTTTTTTTTAATATTTTATTGTACTTCAGGTGAAGGCTTACACAACAAGTAGTTTCTCATGAAACAGTAGTACACATGTTGTTTTATGACATTGGTTAACAACCCCACAACATATTAACCCTTTAACTTCTTAAACTTTTTTTTTTTTT
>NW_004444085.1:1739155-1746379 GCF_000243295.1 Trichechus manatus latirostris
GTGCAGGTAGGCAGGATGCAGCGGGGAGATTGTTATGTGTGGAACTAAGATGTATATGGGAGAGAAGAGAGAGGAACAGGAGCCAAAAACATACAAACAAACAAAAAAGAATGCTAGGGAGCTTGCCATTGGAATGGAGAGATGATAGACTATGAAATGGAGAAAAACAGAAAGGGGAAGAGTATGAAAAGAAAAGAATGAATAAATAAAGATCAGAAAGCTTAAAGAACCACAAAGTTCCCAGAGATCCCACCGATGCAACTATGAGGTCTGGGGAAGTCGCTCTCAGGTGTTGAAGTACAGCCTGGTTAGAAGGCGTAGAGGTATACAACGCCTGGTATTCAGGGATCAGAAAGAGGGGGAAAATATAGAGAGATGAGAAACTGAGCAATGAAGAAAGACAAAAAGGGAAAAAGAGGAAAAATAAAACAAAACAAATTAAAAAAAAATAAAGAACAAGAAAAGCCCCCCAAAAAAACAGAAAAAAAAAAAAAAAACAACGAACAGGGATCCCTCTGCATGTCTGCAGAAGCTGAAGGGTAGTTCCTTGCCACGCAGCTCCACCTGGCCTGAAAGGGTTCCCAACTCAAGAAAAGGGAAAGAAAACCAACAAATAATTCAAAACAAACAAATGAACAAAAGCCCCAGGATCCCACCAGCGCGGTAGCCCAGACGTGGAAGCAGCTCCACACTCGAATGGAGCTCCGCAGCCCCTCAGGAAGAAGCAAAGATGGTACATGGAACCAGGCACTCGAGCAAAAGGAGGGGGAGGCGGCGAGAGGCAAGCAAGAAATCAACAGAAGCAGAAAAAAAACAAAAGCAACACCAGCAGCCAACAAATGGCACTCATAGAGCCAGCTAGTGTGGGCTGGTGTTTCTGGACAAGAGACTGTGCCCGTGGGAAGCAGAGGAGGCCGAGTGTGGGTGAGGAAGGGTAGAGAGTGGGAAAGCATATATCACAAGTTGCCAGTGCTCTGGAGCCCCTCAGGAAGAAGCAAAGATGGCGCACGGAGCCAGGCACTTGAGTGAAAGGAGGGGGATGTGGCGAGAGGCAAGTGAGAAGTCAAAAGAAGCAGGAAAAAAAAGGGAAACTAGCAGCCAACAAACGGCACCCAGAGAGCTGCCCACTTGGGTGTGTGGAATCCAAGCAGCCGGTGCTTCCCAGTCAAGAGACCGTGGCCGCGGGAAGCAGAGGAGGCCAAGCAGGTGTGAAGAGGGGTGGGGGGTGGGAAAGCGCACACTGCAAATTACGGGTTGTTTTGTCTCCTGCTGGATGTTCTGTGAGGGTGCTTTCTCATACCCCCATTTGCTGGTCTCCGATAAGAGTCCAAGATGGTGGATCCGCGCTGCGTTAGCTGGTAGGGGACCTCTGCATGAATCTCTCCTTGCTCTCCTTTCTCTGTCAGTTTTCTCAGTCCATTTGGTGCTTGGCTGAGTTCTTTATCTCTTCATTTGATGTTTTAGGGTTTCAAAATTGTTGTATTCTCTGTTCAGCTTAGTTTTTTGGATCTTTGCTGTGGAGGGACAGCATGGTGCTTCTGCTTATAGCGCCATTTTGCCGGAACTCTCTTGGGTGGTTGATTTTTATTCTCCTTCTCCCTTGTGTAGTTAGAGGAAGTCAGACACCACAAGCTATTTATTTTTACAGCCAATTAAGAACAGAGGGCAACTCCTTTCTCTGATAGTTTCTATCTAAAAATCAGATATATTAAACGTTATATATAATAGGAGAATATTGAAAAAATCTCCCCGGAGATTGAGAAAAAGGTAAGATCACCACTATCATCACATCTATTTTATTTTGTAGTGGACTGGAGATTCTAGTAAGTAAGGAAACAGTGAAAAAGTGGAAAAAGGCAAGGAGAAAAGGAAGAAAGGATGTTATAAAGTCAGTAAAGATAGAAGCAAAACTGTTATTATACTTGCAGTTAACATGATTGTGTACATGGAAAATCCAAAATAATTTTTTTCAAAATGTGTCATATTTAATAAATGAATTTGGTAAAATCACTGGCCACAAGATCGATGTAAAATCATTTTTAATATACTAACAACAAATAGAAAATGAAATTGAATATGAGAATACTATGTCACCAGAAGTGATAGTATCTAGGAATACAGCCAATGAAAGTGCATACTTCTACTCTTATATCATTACAATATTATTGAGAAAAGTTAATGACAATCTAGATAGACAGACATAAATAGATAGACAGATAGATAGTCCATATTCATAGTCTGGAAGATACAATTGTAAAAGTGCTGCACTTCCAAATCGGTCTATAATTTCCTCAATTCCCAAATAAAATATCAGAATTTTTTAAATGAAATTGAAAAGCTGACTCTAAAATGTATAATGAAATTCAAATAGCCAAGAAAATTTTAAAGAAGTGTCAAATTAGAAGACATACACTAACAGATATTAAAAGTTACTATAACATCCCAGTAATTCCAAGATTGTATTATTGGCATAAGGATACAGAAATAGCCTGATAGGAGAAAAGATAAGCCAGGATCAAAGTCAACATATGTGTGATGAATTATGCAAAAAGTGGCATTGCTCAGTGTTGTTCAAAGGATGTTATTTTGAATAAATTTTTTTGGATTGTAGCAGACAATCCAATTACATCAATGTCCCTAATTCTTCATCTCTCTCTCTGTACTCATACCCTGTGCCATGTAACTTCCTGTTGCCCTCATGCTTTGACTCTGGACTCAGCCATGTGACTTGCTTTAGCAATGGGATGCTAGCAAATACATTCTAAACAGAGGCTTGAAGAGGTCTTCACGTTGTTGTTCTTGCTTGCTTTGGCCTCTAAGCCTTGCAATGAGAACAGTCTCAGCTGGCCTGCTAGAGAGTGAGACACTTGGGGTAGAGACAAGTCCCTCCACCATAGCTCAGCCGACCTACAGCCATCTGCAAGCAGAATTGCTTAGCGCAACCCAAAGTGAATTACTGATTTGGAGTCTGGTGAGCTAAGCAAAAGGATATGGTGTTAAGCCGTTGAATTTTACGGTGCTTTATTATGCAGCATATTTTGGAATTAGATAACCAATACATGGGGCTCATAAAAACAAAAAAAACCCTCACCTGTGTTACAAACTATATAACAAATAATAATAAGTTCCAGGTGAACTATACATGTACACGTAAAATTTAACAAAGTGAACAAAAGAGAATGTATTCCTGAAGTTGGGTTAGGGACAATTTATAAAGAAGTCCTGGAACATATTAACCGTAAAGGGAAATACTGATAACTTACATTAAACTTAAGAAATGCTGTTCATTCAAACAGTACTTACTATTAAGAAAGGGAAAAGGCAAGTTACAAACTAGGGGAAGATAATATTCAAACTTAAAATCAACCAAAGATTATACATACATACACACACACATACACACAAGCACACATATGGAAGAAATAACATAATTTAAGGGAAAAATTTCCTGCCACAAGAATATAGAGGAATTAATTGCATGGTAAACAATGACTTAATATGAAAATAAAAAACAGTTATATAGGTACATGTTTTGCAGTCTCCTGAAATAGCATGGGACTTGAACATACCCATTTGAATCAATGCATTCTCTTACTCTCTTAGGCTCTTCCTCATATTCAAATCACTTGCTACTAAAAATATAATCCCAACTGAAGAGAGACCAGAAGTCATTGTTATAATACTGTGTTTTAAGTGTGAAAACAGAAGTGCAATATTGTGTCTTGTTTCTAAACAAACCATAGGGGTGCAGCTTGGCAAAAAGAATAAAATGTAGTCGATGGGAAAGAGAAATACAAAAAACTAAAATCAGTTGCATATGGCTGTGGCGGTAGTTGGTGCCAATAGCTGACTCAATCCAGTATCCACTCATTATGTGCTGAAGTGCTTCTCTTTCCAGGCTGCTTAATGAATATGCAAACACACAACTAAGCAAGGCTCCCAGCAACAGTAAAGAGGCCATGGGTAATAGATGGACAGCAACTCCAGTTTGCACTCACTTTGAAAAAAAAAAAATATGATGAGAAGTTTATAGTTACATAGTTTATCATTAGAATTGCACTTGTATTTCCACCTTACTAAGTGTTTTTGAAAGTCTTCCAAATTTTAGATTATGAGTTTTATTATGTGCATATTATTAAATTTGAACTACTACTACTCAGAGCTTAATGTAAATAACTTCCAGGGGATTTGGCTTCTGTCTACCTAGCACGGCATTTTGCTGCTTGTGTAATCTAAGAGAAGACTTCTTGAAGTGATGCAAATTTGCTACAAAATAACATTTCTATCCTCTGTAATTAAAAAAATGGTGCTAATGTGTAAGGGGAGCCCTGGTGGCACAGTGGTTAAGAGCTTGGCTGCTAACCAAAAGGTCAGCAGTTCAAATCCACCAGCTGCTCCTTGGAAACCCTACAGAGCAGTTCTACTCTGTCTTATAGGGTCGCTTTGAGTTGGAATCACCTCAACAGGAATGTATAAGGATTCATTTTATAGAATATAGTCCTGAACCTTAAGTGGGTCCTTAATGTTGCTGGGTAATAATACTAAAATTCTCAGTCCATTCCCTCTCCTCATTTCCAGACGATTATTTCACCACTTACTCTGGCTTCAAACCTGCAAAACCACCATCCCATCCTCTCTCTTAGCTGATGTCTTTGCTCTACGCTTCTGTGAGAAATCTGGAGCAATAATATGGGGTATCCGATAGACAAATAAAAATTAAATCCTGTCTGCATTGAAACATATGTATACTGCTTCCCCAACTTATCATGGAAGAGCTAGCCATGTTTCTGTTGAACCAGATCATATCTCTTCCTGCCTACTTAAGGCTATTACACCCACCAAATTCCTCTTGTTCTTCTACAGCATCAACTCTTTTTATTTTTTTCTCTTTTTAATTGTTCTCATCAACTTCTAAAATGCTACAGTTTCTCCTTTCTTTAAAAAAAAATTATGATAGGCATTGTGGATTGAATTGTGTCCCCTCAAAATGTGTGTCAGCTTGACTAGGCCATGATTCTCAGTACTGTGTGACTGACCACCATTCTGTGATCTGATGTGATTATCCTACCTGTTGTAAATGTTGGCCTCTGTTATGTTAATGAGGCAGAACTCAATATACAGGATTAGGTTGTATCTGGAGTAAATCTCTTTTGAGATATAAAACAGAGAAGTGAGCAGAGAGGAGGGGGACCTCCTACCACCAAGAATAAAGAACCATGAGGGGAGCATATTTTTTGGACCTGAAGTCCCTGCACTGAGAAGCTCCTAGACCAGTGGGAGATAGATGACAAGGACGTTCTCCCAGAGCTAACAGAGACAGAAAGCATTCCCCTGGAGCTGGCTCCCTGAATTCAGACTTTTAGACTGCTAGACTGTGAGAAAGTAGACTTCTATTTGTTAAAGCCATCTACTTGTGGTATTTCTGTTATAGCAGCACTAGATATCTAAGACAAGGGGACACTTGGCTTTCATTAAAGGTGATGGAAACATTGACGAAAAGTTAATGGTGATGGTTTGACAATACAATCAACACAATTGATGTCACTGAACTGTACATGTGAAGACTGTTGAAATAGCAAAGGTTTTGTTACATATATATATACCACAATAAAAAAATATGATTCCATTTCCCTGGATAATTATTGTTCCATCTCTTTACTCTCTTTTTTGTGGCAAAACTTCTGCATGATGGAGACTTCTGGCAAAATGGCACTCTAGGCAGAAGCACCACGCCGTCCCTCCACAGCAAAGATCCGAAAAACTAAGCCAAACAGAGAAAACAACAATCCTGAAACCCTAAAACATCAAATGAAGAGATAAAGAACTCAGCCAAGCACCAAATGGAGTGAGAAAACTGACAGAGAATGGAGAGCGAGGAGCGATTCATGCAGAGGTCCCCTGCCAGTTTAAACAGTGCAGATCCTCCATCTTTGACTCCTATCAGAGACCAGCAGACAGGGGGTATGAGAAAGCAGATTCACGGAGCTTCCAGCGGGAGACAAAAAAAAATGGTAATTTGCTATATATGCTTTCCCACCCCCACCCTCCTTCACCCCCACTCGGCCTCCTCTGCTTCCTGTGGCCACAATCTCTTGTCAGGGAAACACTGGCTGCTTGGAGTCCACCTACCCACACTGGCTGACTCCCTAACTGCCATTTGTTGGAGGCTGGTGTTGCTTTTTTCCACTTCTTTTGATTTCTTCCTTACCTCTCACCACCTCTCCATCCTTTTGCTCAAAGACCTGGCTCCGTGCACCATCTTTGCTTCTTCCTGAGGGGCTGCAGAGCTCAAGTAATTTGTGATATACACTTTCCCTCTCCCTACACTTCTTCACCCACACTCGGCCCTCTCTGCTTCCCGCGGACACAGTCTCTTGTCTGAGAAACACCAGCTGCTTGGATTCTACCAGCCCACACTAGCTGCTTCTCTGAGTGCCATATGTTGGCTGCTGGTGTTGCTTTCTTTTTCTCCTTCCTTTGATTTCTTCCTTACCTCTCACGACCTCCCCATCCTTTTGCTTAAATACCTGGCTCCGTGAGTCATCTTTGCTTCTTCCTGAGGGGCTGTGGAGCTCCGTTCAAGTGTAGACCTGCTTCCCCATCTGTGCTGCAATGCTGGTGAGATACCGGGGCTTTTGTTAGTTTGTTTCTTTTGAATTGTTTGTTTGTTTTCTTTTCCTTTTCTTGAGTTGGGAGCCCGTTCTAGCCAGGTGGTGCTGCATGGCAAGGAGACTACCCACTCGGCTTGCACAGACCTGCAGAGGGATCCTTGAGGGAATTTCTTTTTTCATTTTTTTTTCCTGTTTTTCTAGGGGGCTTTTCTTGTTCTTTTTTTTTAATTTGTTTTGTTTTCTTTTCCCTCTTTTTCCCTTTTTGTCTTTCTTCATTACTCCATTTCTCGTTTCTCTATATCTTCCATCTCTTTCTGTTCCCTGAATACCTGGCATTATATACCTCTAAGCCTTCTAGCCAAGCAGTACTGCAACACGTGAGAGCGACTTCCCCAGACCTCATAGCTGAACCGGTGGGATCCCTGGGAACTTTGCGGTTCTTTAACCTTTCTGATGTTTATTTATTCATTCTTTTCTTTTCTTCCTCTTCCCCTTTCTGTTTTCCTCCATTCCATAGTTGCTCATCTCTCCATTCCAACAGCAAGCTCCTCTAGCATTCTTTTTTGTTTGTATGTTTTTGGCTCCTGTTCCTCTCTCCTCTCTCCCATATCCA
>NW_004444085.1:1746479-1747685 GCF_000243295.1 Trichechus manatus latirostris
GGCCTACTGGAACTGCCCTGCCCTGATTACTGACCCGCCCTGGTGGCAGTAGTAAGTGCCACAAACAACCCATCCCAGCAACTCTTCTTCAGCTAGACCTGCCCTGCTGTACCATATCTGAATGACTGAACCTGCCAATTGGAGAAGGAAGTGAAAAGTATTGAGCGCAGAGACGAGCAAACAACAAAGAACACACAGTCCACCTGCTCAGACAGACAAATTTTTTAAAAACTGGATGAAACAAACAAATCTACAATCAATCAATGAGAAGAATAACTACTGAATGCCCCAAAGAGAGCAGACAATATTAAAACATTTACAAAAACAGGGCAGGATGGTTCCAGAAGGCATCCAAAATAAAACACCAAATGACACTCCAGTGGAAGAAAATGCACTAGAACTAACTGATAGGGAATTCAAATCTCTAATACTCAGAATTCTCCAAAAGCTGAGGCACGAAGCTGACAAACATGAGGAAAAAATAGACAAATCCATGGAAAATACAGACAAACAATAGGAAGAATTCAGGAAGATGATGCAGGAACAAAATGCCAAAATAAATTCACAACTAGAAATTATACAAAGACAACAATTAGAAATCCAAAGGGTAAACAACAAGTTTTCAGAAATGGATGATGTCATAGAAGGGCTGAGAAGCAAATTTCAAATGGTGGAAGACAGGATCAGTGGAACTGAAGACAAACACTTAGATACAACTCTGTTTCTGGAAAACTCAGAAAAAAGAAAGAAAATTGAATAGACCCTGAGAGTTATGTGGCACACAGTTAAAAGCAAAAATTTACGAGTGATTGGAATTCCAGAACAGGGGGAGAAAACAGAAAACACAGAGAGGATCATTGAAGAAATGCTGACAGAAAACTTCCCCAAAATCATGAAAGATGAAAAGCTAGCTATCCAAGAATCTCAACGAACCCATATAGAAGAGACACCAAAAGAAAATCACAACGGCATATCATAATCACACTCCCCAAAACCAAGGACAAACAAAGAATCTTGACAGCAGCTCATGAAAAACAAGAAGTCACATACAGAGGAGAAACAATAAGGCTAAGCTCAGATTATTCGGCAGAAACCATGCAGGCAACAAAGCAATGGGATGATATATATAAAATATTGAATGATAAAAATAGCCAGCCAAGAATAATATATCCTGCAAAACTCTCGTTCAAATTTGATGGTGAAATT
>NW_004444085.1:1747785-1751656 GCF_000243295.1 Trichechus manatus latirostris
CCGAGGTTCACTGTTCAGCCTGGGAGTGGACAGCCCTGTAAAACCAAACAAGACTAATGAGGTACAGGAGTCCAGTGACAAGGACCAGAAGGTAGAAGGGGACAAGGAAGCTGGTGATAGGGAACCCAAGTTTGAGTAAGGATATTGTTGATGTGTTGTGAGATTGTTAACCATTGTTATAGGGCAACATGTGTGGTAACTGTTAGATGAGAAACTATTTTGTTCTGTAAGCCTTCATCTTAAGTGAAATAGCAGCACAATTGGAAGAGTGTAGTCAATGTCACTGAACCGTGCATGTAGAAATTTTTGAAATGGTGTATCTTTGGCTATGTGTATTTTCACCAAAAAAAGAGGTTGAGAAGTTTGAGGGTTGACATGTTGTGGGGTTGTTAACCCATGTCATAAAACAATATGTGTACTACTCTTTCATGAGAAACTATTTATTCTGTAAGCCTTCACCTGAAGTACTGTTAAAAAAAAAAAAAACTTATGCATGACCTTTACTCTTTTGTCTTTAATTCCTCTCCTCCCATTCTCTCTTAAATCCATTCCTCTCTGTATTTTACTCTCTACCCCCAGTCCCATTGAACCTATTATTGTCAAATCCAACAATGGCTTCATAAGTTTCTAAATTAAATGATAACATCTCATTCTTTATCTCACTTACCAGCAGAATATGACATAGTTGCTCATTTTCTCTTCCTTAAATCATTTAGTTTCCAGATCACTACAATTTAATTCACAATTCATCAAGCTTACCTTGGTGGCAGATTTGTATTGTGTCAATTTAGCTAAACCAGAACTCTCCTTTCTGCAATATCCTTCCTTTCATAGTTCCAGCTTAGCTTGGGCCACAAGAGGTATTTTGTGGGGAACATGAGAGAGAGCAGTAAAGCAGGAGCCACATCCTTTTCATGTTCCGAAGTCAGTGCGGGAGCACAAGCACTGCTGTCCCTGATCTGCTGGCTCAGCACCAGATATTCATCAAGTCAAACCAAGATGTTCATTAAACCAAGGGCCAACGGAATGAAAAGGTTGGGTCTCAATGTATAAATGTAACTCCAGGTGAGAAGAGGTTGTTTACATATCATAGGGTAATAGTAATCCAACCAAAACCAAATCCATTCCTATTGAGTCAATTCCAACTCATAGCAACCTTATAGGACAGAGTAGAACTGCCCCACAGGATTACCAAGGCTGTAAATCTTTATGAAAGCAGACCATCACATCTTTCTCCAGTAGAGCAGCTGATGGGTTCGACACGCCGACCTTTTGTTTAGCAGCCAAGCACTTAACAATTGTGCCACCGGGGCTCCTTAGTAATAGTAATAGCAGACATTTATTGAGTATTTGCTACATGGAAAACAACAAACTTTTTAAAAATAAAATCAATTTTTTATCTTAAATTATAAGTTTAGATTTACAGAAACTGTTTTCCTATGTTCTCTTCATCCAGTTCCACTAATGTTAATATCTTACATAACCGTGGTACATTTGTCAAAACCAAGAAATTAATATTGGTATACTATTAACTAAACTACAGATTTTATTCAGATTTTGTCAGTTTCACTCTAATATACATTTTCTATTGCAGGATCCAATCCAAGATATCACGATGCGTTTAGACTTCATTCCTGCTTAGTATCCTCTGCTCTGTGACAGGTTTTTGGTCCCTTTGGTTTTAGGATCTACATACTTTGAAAGAATACTCTAGGGAATTTTTGTGGAATGTCCCTTAATTTGGATTGTCTGATATTGTCTGATGATTACGCAGAAGTTATAGGATTTTAGGAGGAAAACCACAGAGCTGAAGTGAGCTTCCTATTTCATCATCTCAGGGAGTACATGTGATCAACATGAGTTATCATTAGTGATGCTAACCTTGATTATGTGGGCAAGTCAGTGTTGGCCAGATTTCTCCATACTCTATTCTTTGGAAGCAAGTCCCTGAGTCCAGCTCTCACTCAATGGGAGAGGAATTAAGCTCTATCAATTAGAGAGTGTAGTGTCTACAAATATAATTTGGGATTCTCTTTAATGAATATTTGTCCATTTTTCCCCATTTATTTATTTATTCAATCATTTATAACAGTATGGACTCTTGGATATTTATTTTATTCCTTGGATCATAATTCAGTGCTGCCATTATTTATATAGTTGCTCAAATTGTTCCAGTTTTGACTGTTGGGAGCTAAGTATATATTTTTTTAAATATTTTTTTATTGTACTCCAGATGAAGGTTTACAGAACAAATAGTTTCTCATTAAAAAGTACACACATTGTTTTATGACAATGGGTAACAGCCCCACAACATGTCGGCACTGACCCTTCTCAACCTTGGGTTCCCTATTACCAGCTTTCCTGTCCCCTCCTGCCTTCTAGTCCTTGTCCCTGAACTGTTGTGCCCCATTAGTCTCTTCTTTTTTTTTTTTTTTTATGGAGCTGTCTAATCTTTGCTGGATGATGAACCTTGGGAGTGACTTCATTACTGAGCTAAAAGGGTGCCTGGGGGCCATACTCTCAGGGTTTCTCCACTCTCTGCCTGGCCAATAAGTCTGGTCTTTTTTTCTGACTTAGAATTTTGTTCTACATCCTTCTCCAGCTCTGTCAAGAGTCTTCTGTTGTGATCCCAGTCAGAGCAGTCAGTGGTGGTAGCCGGGCACAATCTAGCTGTACTGGACTCAGTCTGGTGGAGGCCTTGGTAGCTGTGGTCCATTAGTCCCTTGGACTAATCTTTTCCTTGTATCCTGTTCTCTTCTTTCTCCCTTGCTCCCAAAGGGGTAAGACCAGTGGAGTATTTTAGATGGCTGCTCACAGACTTCTGAGATCTCAGACGCTACTCACCAAGGTGGAATGTAGAACACTATCTTTATAAACTGTGTTATGCCAATTCAGCTAGACGTTCCCAGAGACCATGGTCCCCACAGCCCTCCACCCAGCAATTCAGTCCCTCAGGGAATGTGAATGTGCCTGTGGAGCTTCCATAACCTTTCCTTGTACAAGATGTGCTTGCTTCCCCAGTATTGTGTATTGTCTTACCCTTCACCAAATTTACCACTAATTTATTGTCTATTTAGTTTCCCTGCCAGACCCTTCCCATTCCTCCTAACCAACAAAGATTGTTTCTCTGTGTGTAAACTTTTTCATCAGATTTTACAGTAGAGGTCTTATACGATATTTGTCCTTTTGTGACTGACATATTTCACTCAGCACAATGTTGTCCAGTTTCATCCATGTTATGAGATGCTTCACAGATTCATCATTGTTCGTTACCATTTCATAATACGTACCACAGTTTGTTTATCCATTCATTTGTTGATGGGCATCTAGGTTGTTTCCATCTTTTTTGCTATTGTGAACAATGCTGCCATGAACATGGGTGTGCATATATCTATTTGTGTGATGGCTCTTATTTCTCTAGGATATATTCCTAGAAGTGGGATTGCGGGATCGTATGGTATGTCTATTTCTAGCTTTCTAAGGAGGCACCATATGATTTTCCAAAATGGTTGTATCATTTTGCATTCCCACCAGCAGTGCATAAGAGTTTCAATCTCCTCGCAGCCCCTCCAACATTAGTTATTTCCAGTGTTTTTGACTCGTGCCAGTAATGCTGGGGTGAGATGGTATCTGATTGTGGTTTTAATTTGCATTTCTCTAATGGCTAGTGATCCCGAGCATTTCCTCATGTGTCTGTTGGATGCTTGAATGTCTTCTTTGGTGAAGTGTCTATTCATTTCCTTTGCCCAATTGTTAATGGGATTATTTGTCTTTTTGTTGTAGAGGTGTTGGATTTTCTTGTAGATTATGGAGATTAGACCTTTGTCTTACTTGTAATGGCTAGTGATCGCGAGCATTTCCTCATGTGTCT
>NW_004444085.1:1752165-1786481 GCF_000243295.1 Trichechus manatus latirostris
TCTTCTTCAGTAGTGCTTTACTTATTCGGGGCTTCTTCCCTTTCCATATAAAGTTAATGATTAGTTTTTCCATCTCTTTGAAGAATGTTGTTGGTATATGGATCAGGATTGCATTGTATTTGTAAATTGCTTTGGGTTGCATTGCCATTTTCACAATGTTGAGTCTACCTATCCATGAGCATGGGATGTTTTTCCATTTATGTAGATATCTTTGGGTTTCTTGTAGTAGTTGTTTGTAGTTTTCTTTGTTTATGCCTTTTAAATCCCTGGTTAGATTATTCCTAAGTATTTTATCTTTTTAGGGGCTATTGAAAATTCTATTGTTTCCTGATTTCCTTTTCATCGTTCTCTTTATTGCTGTATAGGAATCCAACTGAATTTTGTAGGTTTGCCTTGTATCCTGCTACTCTGATGAATCTTTCTATTAGTTCCACTAGTTTTCTCGTGTAGTCTTTAGGATTTTCTATGTATGGTATCATATCATCCACAAACAGAGACAGTTTATCTTCTTCATTACCAATTTGGATGCCCTTGATTTCTTTCTCTTGCCTTATTGCTCTAGCTAGAATATCCAGCACAATGTTAAATAGGAGTGGTGAGAAAGGGCATCCTTGTCTTGTTCCTGTTCTCAAGGGGGATGTTTTCAGCCTCTCTCCATTAAGAATGATGTTGGCTGTTGGTTTGCATAGATGCCCTTTATTGTCTTGAGAAATTTCCCTTCTATACCTATTTTATTCAGAGTTTTTATCAGGAATGGGTGTTGGATTTTGTCAAATACCTTTTCTGCACCAGTTGAGATGATCATGTTTCTCTTCTCTTTCCTTTTATTTATGTGGTGGATTGTGCTGATTGATTTTATAATGTTACACCATCCTTGCATAGCTGGTATGAATCCTACTTGTTCATGGTGTATTATTTTTTTGATATGATGCTGAATTCTATTGGCTAGAATTTTGTTGAGAATTTTTGCATCTGTGTTCATGAGAGATACTAGTCTGTAATTTTCTTTTTTTGTGGCATCTTTGCCTGGTTTTGGTATCAAAGTTATGCTTGCTTCATAGAATGAATTCAGAAGTTTTGCTTCTTTTTCTATATTCTGAAATAGTTTGAGTGGTACTGGTGTAAGCTTTTCTCTGACTGTTTTCTAGAATTCTCCAGCGAAGCCACCTGGGCCAGGGCTTTGTTTTGTTGAGAGTTTTTTTTTTTTTATTACCTTTTCAAACTCTGCTGTTATTATGGGTCTGGTCAGATTTCCAACATCATTTTGTGATATTTTGTATAGGTAGTGTGTTACTAGAAATTTGTCCATTTCCTCTTGGTTTTCCAATTTGTTGGAGCACACTTTTTCGTAATAAACTGTTATAATCCTTTTTATTTCATTTGTGTCTGTTGTAATGTCACCCATTTCATTTCTTATTTGGATTATTTGTGTGGTCTCCTGTTTTTCTTTTTTCAGCATGGCCAGTGGTTTGTCAATTTTGTTGATCCTTTCAAAGAACCAATTTATGGTTTTGTTGACTCTTTGTATTGTTTTTCTATTCTGTATTTCATTTATTTCTGCCCTGATCTTTATCATTTCCTTTCTTCTGGTGACTGTGGGCTTTATTTCTGTTCTGTATTTGTTCGAGTTCTGTGGTTAATGTTTTGATTTTGTCTCTTTCTCCTTTTTTGATGTACGCATCTAATGCTATAAATTGTCCTCTGAGGACTGCCTTTGCTGTGTCCCAAAGATTTTGCTATGATGTATTTTCATTCTCCTTTGATTCTAGTAATTTTTTTGATTCCATCTCTGATTTCTTCTATTTCCCGGTGATGTGTAAGCAGGGTGTTATTCCGTTCCCATGTAATTGATTTTTATTTTTCCTTTGCTCTTTCTGTTGTTATTTTCTACCTTGATGGTGTTGTGGTCAGAGAAGATACTTCAAATTATCTCAGCATTTTGGATCTTGTTGAGGCTTGCTCTGTGGCCTAAGATGTGTTCTCTTCTGGAGAACGTTCCATGTGCATTGGAAAAAAATGTGTACTTTGCAGCTGTAGAATGGAGTGATCTATTAGGTCAAGTTGGCTGATTGTGCCCTTTAGGTCTTCTGTATCTTTGATGAGTTTCTTTTTAGATGTTCTGTCGTATAGCGAGAGTGGTGTGTTGAAGCCTCCTACTATTGTTGTGGAACTGTCAATTTCTCTTTTCAGTGCTGTTAGAGATTGTTTTATGTATTTTGGAGCCCTGTCATTGGGTGCGTAGATGTTTATTATGGTTATGGCTTCATGATGGATTGTCCCCCAATCATTATATAATGTCCTTCTTTGTCTTTTATGGTGAATTTTGTTTTAAGTCTATTTTATCAGAGATTAGTATTGCCATTCCTGCTCATTTTGGTAGGTTTTTGCCTGGTATAAGTTTTTTCTATCCTTTGATTTTTAATAAATTTATGTCTTTGTTTCTAAGGTGTGTCTCTTGTAGACAGCATATTGATTGATCCTGTTTTTTTTAATCCATTCTGTCACTCTCCATCTCTTTAAGGGTGCATTGAGGCCATTTACATTCAGTGTAATTACCGATAGGTGTGAGTTAATTGCTGTCATTTTGTAGTGCTTTTTTTTTTTGTGGTGCTGATATTTTCTTTGTTCCCCTTACTCTCCTGTGCTGAATTCCTATCTTGTGTGGATTTTTTTCCATTTCTTTGGTTTTTCTAGGCTTTGTTTTTACTGAAACTTTATGTTTTTCCTCTTTATGTTGATGAGTATGTTTGTTTACTTTCTTTGTGGTTACCCTGAAATTTACCCTTATCTTCCTAAGCTTGAAGTAGTGTATTATTACTTGGTATCACTTTGCCTTCCTATCCATTAGAAGGTTCTGTACCTACACCATGTATTCCCTTTTCTAATGTTCTGATGTTTTTGTCATTTACAGATTAACTGCTCTGATTCCCTGTTATATTTCTTCTGGTTTTGGTTAGTGCTTGAAAGTTAATTTCCTAGATTGGTATCTAGCTGTTATGATCCTGCATCCTAGATTCAGCTTGTGACCTGATCTTTTTGTTCTCAGATTGAAGGACTCCTTTTAATAATTCTTGTAAGTTTTGTTTGGTTTTTACATGTTACCTTAATATCCATTTATCTGGAAATGTCCTAATTTTACCATCATATTTAAATGAGAGTTTTGCAGGATATATTATTCTTGGCCGGCAATTTTTGTCTTTCAAGGTTTTATATATGTCATCCGATTGCCTTCTTGCCTGCATGATTTCTGCCAATTAATCTGAGCTTAGTCTTATTGTTTTTCCCCTGTTCGTGACTTTTTGTTTCTCCTCTGTACATCACTTTTTGTTTTTGTCAAGCTGCTCTCTGGATTCTTTGCTTGTCTTTGGTTTTGACGAGTGTGATTATAATATGACTTGGTGATTTTTTGGGGGTGTCTATCCTATATGGGGCTCTTTGAGCTTCTTGAATGGCCAGCTGTTTATCTTTTATGATATTGAGGGAGTTTTCTTTCAGCAGTTCTTCAGTGATCCTCTCTGTGTTTGCTGTTTTCTTCCCCTGTTCTGGAACTCTCATCACTTGCAAATTTTTGCTTTTGATTGTGTCCCACATTAATTTTCAGGGTATCTTCATTTTTCTTCGTTCTTTTTTCTGATTTTTCCTCAAAAAGAGTTGTATCCAAGTGTTTATCTTTGATTTTGCTAATCCTGTCTTCTACTGTTTCATATCTGCTCCTCGGCCCTTCTATGACGCTGTCCATTTCTGAAATCTTGTTGTTTATCTTCTGGATTTCTGATGGTCGTTTTTGTATGATTTCTAGTTGTGAATTTATTTTGGAATTTTGTTGATACATTATTTTCCTGAATTCTTCAATTTTTTGTCTGTATTTTCCATGAATTTGTCTATTTTTTCCTCATTTTTGTCTGCTTTTGGCTTCAACTCTTGGATAGCTCTGAATATTAGAGATTTGAATTCCCTATCAGGTAGTTCTAGTGCCTTTTCTTCTACTGGAAAGTCATCTGATGTTTTATTTTTGTCTCCTACTGGAACCATCCTGTCCTGTTTCTGTAAGTTTTGCTATTGTCTGTTGTCTTTGGGGCATACAGTAGTTATTTTTCTTGTTTATTGATTATAGATTTGTTTATTTCCTCTGCTTTTTTGTTTTATTTCATTATATCTGTGCAGTCAGGCTGTGGGTTCTTTGTTTGCTCATCTGTGGGCATGATACTTATCACCTCCTTCTCCAATGGGCCGAGTCTGTTGCTCAGATATGGTGCAGTAGGTCAGGTCTAGCTGAAGAGGAGTTGCTGGGATGGGTTGTTTGTGGCACGTACTAGGGCCAACAGGGTGGGCCGGGAGTCAGTGCAGGGCAGGTTCTGGTAGGCTGTGCCTGTACTGCTTGGGGGTGTGATGTTCACCACATGGGGGGAGATTGTGATGTGTGGAGTTAAGATGGTTTTGGGAAAGAGGAGAGATAAACAAGAGCCAAAAACATACAAACAAATAAAAAAGAGTGCTAAGGGAGTTTGCCGTTGGAGTGGCGAGATGAGAGACTGAGAAATGAAGAAAAACAAATAGGTGAAGAAGAAGGAAAAAAATGAATAAGTAAAAATTAGAAAGAAGAAAGAAAAAAGAAAAGAAAAGCCCCCAGGGATCACACTGGTGCAGCTGCGAGGTCTGGGGAAGTTGCTCCCTGGCTGTGAAGTACAGCCTGGCTAGACAGGGTTAGAGGTGTCCCTCAGCACCAGGTATTCAGGAAACAGGAAGAGAAAGTAAGTATAGAGAGAAGAGAAACTGAGTAATGAAGAAAGACAAAAAGGGGAAAAGAGAGAAAAGAAAGCAAAACAAATAAAAATAAAGCACAAGAAACCCCCCCAAAAAACAAGAAAAAAGAAATGCTCTCAGTGATCCCTCTGCACGTCTGCACAAACTGAGGGGGTAAGTCCCAAGCTGTGCCGTATTGCCTGGTTAGAACGGGCTCCCAATTCAGTAAAAGAAAAAGGAAACAAACAAATGAAAGCCCCAGGATCCCACCATCATGGCAGCACAAGTTGGGAAGCAGTTTCACATTCAAGTGGCATATCATAGCCTTTCAAGAAGCAAAGATGGTGCACAGAGCCAGGTATTTGAGAGAAAGGAAGGGGAGGTGGTGAGAGGTATGGAAGAAATCAAAAGAAGCAGAAAAAAGCAACAACAGCAGCCAACAAATGACATTCAGGGAGCTAGCCAGTGCGGGCGGGTGGAATCCAAGCAGCACTGAGGTGAAGCCGGTGCTTCCCCACCCAGAGACTGGCCGCAGGATGCAGAGGAGGCCGAGCTGGGGTGAAGAAGGGTGGGGGGTAGAAAAGCATGTATCACTGGTTACAGGTTGTTCTGTCTCCTACTGGAAGCTCCCTGAAGCTGCTTTCCTGTACCCTCTGTTCACCAATATCTGATAGGAGTCCAACATGCTGGATCTGTGCTATGTTAGCTGATAGGGGACAGCTGCATGTATCTCTCCTCACTCTTTGCTCTCTGTCAGTCTCTTATTCCATTCAGTGCTTGGCTGAGTTCTTTATCTCTTCATTTTATGCTTGGGGTTTCAGGATTGACGTTTTCTCTGTTTGACTTAGTTTTTTGGATCTTTGCCTTCGAGGGATGGCATGGTGCTTCTGTCTATAGCACCATGTTGCCCGGAAGTTGCTAAGTGTTTTTTTATGGATTAATTTGTTGAGTTGTCCAACAACCAAGTGAGGTAGGGATTATTTACAGCTGTACAAATGGTTAATGTGCTCAGCTGTTAACCAAAAGGTTAGTGGTTCCAGTTAACCCAGAGGAGCCTCTGAAGAAAGGCCTGGTGATCTACCTGTGAAAAATCAGCCATTGAAAACCTCATGGGCACAATTCTACTCTGATACACATGAGGTCACCATGAGTAGCAATCAACTGTATGGCAACTGGTGGGTGGTACTGTATTTTGTATAGTGCAGTGATATCGTTCAAAATAACCTTTGAAAAACTTTAAGCTTAAGAAAAGTTTTGATCAAGAAGCAGGATAAGACTATCTGATGGCAATATACACTAAAGAGCACTTGAAAATATGCTCATGGCATACAATATGATAACTAAAAAAGAAAAAGAAAAATTGAAATTGGAAAAGGGCAGATGTACTAGAAATATATTTATAATACATTACTGCAGTGAAGAAAACATACCTAGAAAATTATAAACTAAAATGATAATAGTGATTACCTCTTGGTAATGTGAAAAGTTATTACAGGGCCTTACAATCTTTATGGTATATATGTATGTGCTGTTTGTACTTTTACCAAAAATTTAAACACTTCATGATCATAAAGATAATAATGATAATAATATATTTAATTCATCTATAAATACTGACAGAATATCTCAGTATTTCTCCTCTTTAATTTGAAGATTGATTTGAGCTTTTTATTTGTTTTGTTCAAAAGAAATGCTTATGATACTTGATATTTAAGACTACAAAGCAATCTGCTTATACTTATTGATCTTACAATCAATCTTCAATTATGTATATAGAAATTTATGATTAAAGAATCTATAACCAGTGGCTCAAAGAAAGTGGAACAAGGGTTAATAATTAGCTATGTATATGGTCACCCTTCTTTTTCTGAAAATTTTATGTATTCCCAAAGATATTCTAAATAAATATAAATTTAAATTGTATATTACTTAAGTGTCTTCTTCTATTACTATTAATTGTATGAGAATTATGTTGTCTCGTGGCATAAGAAATTTTGAATGATTTTATGACATCCCTCAGATTTAAATTCTTGGAAATTTTTCTACATGTTTCATTGTCATCTATCAAAAAAATTCTATTAAAATTTAGTGAAGTTTTCACATATTTAACATGGGTTCTCTTTATTAGAAAGCATTTCCTTCAATACAGTGGAAGCTTACAATTATTTTACAGAGAAAATTGTATGCAAACTTGATTACTATATGTCACAATACTTCAATATTCCAACAATTGAGTCCCGTAGTCAGATAAACTATGTGTCATAAGGTAAAGACAACCTTTTTTGAAATAAAATCAGTGGTTGCCAGAAAATACTGTGCTTGCTCACAAAGGAAGTGTAATCATATCTTCAGTCTCATTAGTAATAAATGTCGTTATTAGTTCAAATAATCTGGAACCTGTGTTCAAATATTTCCTACTTTTCTAATTTCCTCTCCTCTTGCTGATACTTCAAACACACATACAGGACTTTTATTGGGTACTTAAAATGAATAGTAGACTCTTGTCCAGGAACCTATTTCTCCTCTGTTCTAAAAGGAAAGAAAAAAAAACAATAATTATTTCAATTCTCAGTGAGGAACAAACAGCATTTCTTTTTAAATGGGTAAAAATTTCCACTCCACATGGTGTCCTTTCTGCAAAGCAAGCGATGCTGACTTGTTGTCCTTTTAAATTCTCCAGTCTAACCTCCGGCACAAGGTCAATGTCTGCTTAGGTTGTCCATTGTTTTTTTATTGATTAAAGCTTTCCCAAAATATCCTTACAGATTTCTGAAATAATTAATGGCCTTCATGGAGAACTTCTACCCTACACCCTCCTTTACTGAGTTTTAGTACAAAGAACACTGGACTAAGTAATCCTGCCCCATAACCCTTACTCCACCGTTAACCAGCTCTTAGGCCAACCAAACAGGCATTATCAGGCTCAGTTTTATCTACAAAATAAAAATATTTTCACTACTATATTTGTTTAATTTGTAATATTTTGTAGAATAACATATGGTTTATAAATCAAATTTTATTATATAATTTATAATAAAAAACTTTTGTTTACTACATAACCACAAACTGTCCCATGTCCAGTATAATTCAGCAGAAATATTTCAAAATGTATAACTTTTATAACTCTTTCTGTTTTAAGTTATTCTGAGGTGCCCCATATTTCTCCATAATGTTAATAGACTGCTATTTCTTGATTAAAAAGAAAAAAATTTACCTTGAGTCAATTTCAACACATGGTGACCACATGTGTTACAGAGTAGAACTTCCCCGTAGGATTTTCTTGATTATGATCTTAAGTAAATCACCAGGTCTTTCTTCCATGTTGCCACTGGTGGATTCGAACTGCCATCCTTTTGGTTAGTATCCAAGAGCAAACCACCCAAGGACCTTCATTTCTTGATTACTTTAGCCATAATCTATTTATCCTGATATTTGATCATTTACTTTACTTACCTCTACCCCACCACCACCATCTGGACACCCCCTCAATATAGTTTCACACCTGTTAATTACTTTGATGATATATATGTAAACTACTTCAACTGCCCCATAGGATTTCCTAGACTGTAATCTTCAAAGGGAACAGATCTCCAGGTCTTTACTGCCATGGAGCCGCTGGTGGGTTAGAACTGCCAACCTTTCAGTTACCAGCCAGACCTTCAACCATTGTGCTAGCAGGGTTACTTATTGACATGTTAACTGTCTTTAATTCAGAAATTTGTTGAAATATTTTAGCTACTCATGGTTCTAACACAGTATGCAAGGGTGCAATGGGTTTATTCTACTTTGGTTTTTTTTTTTGGAATTCATGTAGCTGAGTTACATAAAGAAAAGGTTGTAAAGATGTGTACCCTTCATTCTTGAAACGGGCATTCATTACCTACTTTGGAAAGCTGTTTTAGTGATTACTTCAAATGAGGGGATTCATAAATAATAAAATAATATTTACCATTTCAAAAATATGTTATTTGCCTTGCATTTTCTCTTTTGAATCTTTAGCGATATCTTTTAAATTTATTTATAAATCTTTCGACAGAAAATGTGAAATAAATTATATCATTCTTTTGAAGAGAACATGATGAAATTTATTTTAGATCTTGTTATTTTTATATATTCATCAGAGAGCTCTTCTGATTTTTATATAAATTTGTTTCTTGCACATCACAATTTTATTTATTTTTCAACCTTTAATTAATCCCATTATTTTCTGTAATTCATACCAGACGAATGGCATTCCAAGAAGAATAAGAAAAGAAGCTCAGATTCTAGTTAACTTGACTAATGTTGCTTCTTTTTAGAAGATGTCTTTAAATAAATGACAGTTTTATATTTTTTGCATTTAAATTAATTAAATATAAGCACTTGTTATATAACATATTTATTCTGTACATTTATGTAGCATTCACATTACTAGACTTTGAAAGATTGTGACCACATTGTATTATTTACTTTAAATTTTATTTACAATCCCTGGCACAGTGTGTTGATTTTATTAGGAGCTCAGTTAAGTGTGCTGAGTGCAAAAATGAGATTTGAAGGAGTATACAGACTTTATGATAATTAGATAACCCGTCAGAATATTCTTCACTCTGAAATTATCCTAGATAAACTCAAGATCAAGTTAGTCTTATCATTTGACATTAAAACATTAAATTATATGTAATTATCTCACCTGGAAGAAGACAAAAAAGAAAAGAAACAAAAATACATCATTTGGTAACAAAACAGTTCAGATTAGTTATCAGATTGGCTAGGCATCTCCATTAGAGCACCTTCTATGGCAAGGTGACAAATTAGGAGCACAGAGGTGTTCTGTGGTCAGGGGAGTTCCAGAATATGAAACACTGTCCTCTAGAGGACCAGATACAGCACAGTGAGAAACCCTAGACAGCTATGACAGGGTATAAAGAACAATCTTTGGTGGAGGGGAAATATTTTAAGAGAGAATGTTATAAAATATTTATGTGTTCTTATCTCTTCATTCCATAGAGAATACTATAACTGCTCTAAATAAAAATTGGAGTCAAACTATAATAAACTTTTCTGGAGTCAATCTCAAGTTTATCGTGGTAAGAAAGTTTTTTTTTTTTTTTCCTAAAGACATTTCTACGTATGAAAATAATTTTCTGCAAGGTTACTATGTATAAGCCACACTGTGAAGCACAGTGGAAATCAAAGATCCATATAAGAAACTATAATAAATTTAACGTCTAATAAGCTATATATATGGAAACTCAGTGCAGTGGTTATGAGCTACATCTGCTAATAAAAAGGTCAGCAGTTCAAATCCACCAGGAGCTCCTTGGAAACTCTGTGTGGCAGTCGTACTCTGTCCTATAGGGTCACTGTGAGTCAGAATTGACTCGACGGCAAGAGGTTTTTTTTTGGTAAGATATATATATGAATACGTTTTATATACATAGGGCTAAATAGAACTAAAAAACTTGATGTTTAACCCAGTAAATGTAAAACTTGTAGAACATTTATGAAAACTGATTTTTTATTTCTTATATTAAATAGGCTTTTATAGAAAAATGATAGTATGCTTTACACTTAAATACCCACTATCCATTAATCATATCAAATAAATTAACACTAACTAATATTTTAATAGAAAATAATAATAATTAATTGCTTCACACATATTGAAAATGTCACCTTTTTTAGCATGACTAATGACAAAAACAACACAATATACAAATGTGAATCTTTAGATTTCAAAGCAAACAAAAGCAAACAAGAAAAGGTTTTGAAAAGTAAGAAAATTATTAGGAGGATTTTAGAAGATTACCATTAGTACATAGAACAAAAAGCAAAGACTGCTTCAAAACTGATAAGTGGAGATTCAATTTCTGTAATGGCAGCATAAAGACAGTCATGGACCCAATTCCCCAACAAAAACAAAACAAACAAACAAAAAACATAGCTGGTAAAAATTACTTTTTAAATTATTTAAATCTTAAGAACATAAGCACATACAGCAAATGAAGAAACATTTATTTATAAAAATCTACTAAATTGTGTTAGGAACAGAAATAGTCTGTGAAATTTTAGCTCCCTCTGTCCCATCCCTTCAGTTCAGTGAGATGGAATTCATTGTTAGTGGGTATGCTAATAAGACAGAAATCCCTTAACCCTCAGACCCAGTCAAAGGGTGCAATAGCTCAATGGGAAGAGCAGGTCACAAGCCTCTATCATCCCTTTCAGCTCCATGAAGCAGAAGCTAAATTTCTTGTGTGGCCAACAGGTTAGGATCTCCTTTTCTCTACCTAGACCCCTCTCAGATGATAGGGGCACTACTTCAGAGAAGGCATGTCAAGACTATTGGGGCTCTGATTGCCCTTGCCCAGCCATGCTCATAGGGTAGAGGCTCCTTACCACAAAAGGCAAAACAAAAATATCAGAGGCTACTGCATCTATCCAGTGCTGTACTCGTAAAGCAAGAGTGTCACCCTAGTGAAGTGGTTTAGAGATTTTGCCCAAGCATAGAGGCATTCCAAAGAGCAAAAAGATGCAGCTCTCTCCAAAGAAACTGACTTCAGGGGCGGAGCCAACACGGTGCTATAGACAGAAGTACCATGCTGTCCTTGCACAACAAATACCTGTAGAACGAAGTAAAACAGAGACAAATGTCAATCCTGGAAACTTAAGCATCAAATGAAGAGATAAAGAACTCAACCAAGCACCAGCTGGAATAAGAAACTGACAGAGAACAGAGAGCAAGGAGAGTTACGAGCGGAGGTCCCCTATCAGCTAACGCAGCATGGATTCACCATCTTGGACTCCTGTTGGAGAGCAGCAGACAGGGAGTACGAGAATGCAGATTCATGGAGCTCCCAACAGGAGACAGAGCACCAGCAAGACATGCTTTCCCACTCCCTACCCTACCAGGCCCTGCTCAGCCTTCGCCACTTCCCAGCTGGCCTATTCGAGGCTTCCCGGAGGTTGATCTGCTACTTCCTGGTGGGCCAATTGACTACTTTTCAGCAGGGTTCCTGGATGGATGATTCACTGCTTCCTGGCTTGCTAATCTGCAGCTTCTCAGTGGGTCAATTCCCAGTTTCACAGAGGGCCAATTCTCTGCTTCCCAGCAGGCCAATCTGGAGCTTCCCAGTGGGCTGCAACTGCTGCACAGGAGAGCAGATGCACCCCACCCACACTGGCTGGCTTCTTCCCTGTCATTTCTTTGTTGCTGATGTTGCTTTTTTTTGGCCTGTTTTGATATCTTCCCTGCCTCTCATCTCTTCTCCCTCTTTTCTCTCAAACACCTGACTCTGTGCCATCTTTGCTGCTTCTTGACAAGCTGTGAAGCACCACTCAGCTGAGGAACAGCTTCCCCATCTGTGCTGCCACACTGGTGGGATACCTGGGGGCCTTTTATTTCTTTTTCTTTTTCTTTTTGTTTGTTTGCTTTCTCTTTCTTTTTTCCTGTTTATTTTTCTTCATTTCTCAGTTTCTCGTCTCTCTCTACTTTCCCTCTTTTCCTGTCTCCTGAATACCTGGTGCTGTGTGCCGTCTCTGCCCCTTCTAGATGGGCTGTCCTTGAGGCCTGTGAACACTTCCCCAGTGGAATCACTTGGGGCATTTCTTTTTTCTTATTTATTTAATTTTTCTTTTCTCTTTTTCATTTTTTTCCTTTTTGTTTTTCATCATTTCTTAGTTTCTCATCTCTCTTTACTTTCCTTCTTTTCCTGTCTCCTGGGTACCTGGTACTGTGTGCCACTCTGGCCCTTCTAGACAGTCTGTTCTGTGAAGCCTGGGAGCCACCTCTCCAGGAAGATCTCTGGGGTATTTCTTTCTTATTTATTTATTTATTTATTTCTCTTTTTCTTTTTCTTCATTTCTCAGATTCTCGTCTCTCTCTAATGGCAGGCTCCCTCAGCACATTTTTTTTTTGCTTCATGTTACTCTCGCCTCTTTCTCTTCTTTCCCATACACAACGTAGCTCCACACTTCAAAACCTCCCCCCCACCTCATGTCTAACTGCACCATCCACTGAACATTGCACCCCAAGAGGCACAGGTACAGCCTACCAGAACCTGACCTCCGGCCTTCCCTGTTGTCCCCAGTACACGCCACAAATAACCCATCCAAGCCCCTCCCCTTCAGCTAAACCTACCCTGCTGCACCATAGCTGAGCAACTATTCCTGCCTATTGGACAAGGAGGTGAAAATTATCATTCCCACAGATGAACAAACATCAAAGAACACACAACCCACTTGTTAAGACATAACCAAATAAAAAAAGAAGCAGTATGAGAAAAACAAATCTACAATCAATAAATGAAGACAATAAACTACTAAATGTCAAGAAGACAGCAGACAATAAAAAAATTTTAAAAAATTAAAAAGACAGGATAGTTCCAGTAGGCATCCAAAATAAAACAGATGACTTTCCAGCAGAAGAAAAAGCACTGGAACTACCTGATAAGGAGTTCAAATCTCTAATAGTCAGAGCTATCCAAGAGTTGAAGCAAAAAGCAGACAAAAATGAGAAAAAAATAGACAAGTTCATGCAAAAGACAGATGAAATCATAGAAAATACAAACAAAACAATGGAAGAATTCAGAAAAATAATAACGGAACAAAATATCAAAATAAATTTATAATTAGGAATCATACAAAAACAACAATTAGAAATCCAAAAGATAAACAACAAGATTACAGAAATGGACAGTGATATAGAAGGTATGAGGAGCAGGTTTGTAATAATGGTAGACAAGATCAGTAAAATTGAAGATGAATATTGGATAAAACTTTGAGGAAAAATCAGAAAAATAAAATGAGAATGATGTGGTACACAACCAAAAGCAAAAATTACTGAGTGATCAGAATTCCAGAACAGGTGGAGAAAACAGAAAACACAGAGGATCACTGAAGAATTGCTAACAGAAAACTTCCCTAATTTCAGGAAAGATGAAACGCTGACCATCCATAAGATCAACGAACCCCACATAAGATAGACCCCAAAAGAAAATCACCAAGGCATATCATAATCACACTCATTAAAACCAAAGACAAACAAAGAATCCTGAGAGCAACTTGAGAAAAACAAAAAGTCATACAAAGGAGAAACAATAAGACTAAGCTCAGATTATCTGTTAGAAAGCATGCAGGCAAGAAGGTAATTGTATGACATATATAAAATATAAAATGTTGAAAGAAAAAAATTGCCAGTCAAGAATAATATATCCTGCAAAACTCTCATTCAAATATGATGGTGAAATTAAGAAACTTCCAGATAAACAGAAATTAAGGAAATATGTAAAAAACAAACCAAACTTACAAGAATTGTTAAAGGCAGTCCTTCGGTTTGAGAACAAACAACCTCAGATGAAAGCCTGAATCTAGGACGCAATATCACACCAGCCAGACACCAACTGAGGAAAGTAACTCTCAGGAACTTTTCAAAACCAAAAGATTTACAACAGGGAACCAGAGAGGTTAATCTGTAAATGACAACAGCATCAGAACAATAAAAGAGGGAATAAACATTGTAGGTACAGAACTTTCTAATGGAGAGGAAGGCAAGGCAATACCAATAATAGACTGTTTCAAAGCTAGGAAGATACGGGAAAATTTCAAAGTAACATTAAAGAAAGTTAATAAACCTACTCATCAAAATAAAGAAGAAAAACATAAAGTCTGAGTAAAAACAAAAGAAATGAAAAAAAAATCCACAGACAAAGGAATTCAACACAAGAGAGTAAGAGGAACAAAGAAATCATCAACACCACAAAAAAAGCACTAAAAAATGACAGCAATAGACTCCCACCAATCAATAATTACACTGAACATAAACAGCCTAAATGTACCCATAAAGAGACAGAGTGTTGGAATGGATAAAAAAACAAGATTCATCAGTACGCTGTCTACAAGAGACACACCTTAGCAACAAAGACATAAATTTATTAAAAATCAAAGGATGAAAAAAATATATCAAGCAAACAGCCATCAAAAAAGAGCAGGAGTGGCAATACTAATCTCAGATAAAATAGACTTTAAAACAAAATTCACCATAAAAGACAAAGAAAGGTACTATATCATGATTAAAGGGATGATCCATTATTAAGACATAAACATACTAAATATGTCTGCACCCAATGACAGAACTCCAAAATACACAAAATAAACTTTAACAGCACTGAAAAGATAAATTGACAGTTCCATTATACTAGTAGCAGACTTCGACACACCAATCTCAGTAAAAGACAGAACATCTGGAAAGAAACTCAGCAAAGATACAGAAGATCTAAAGGCCACAATCAGTTAACTTGAACTCATAGACAGATACAAAACACTCTACCCAACACCTGCAAAGTACACATTGTTTTCCAATGCACATGGAATGCTCTCCAAATTAGATCACATCCTGGGACAAAAAGCATCCCTCAACAAAATCCAAAACACTGAGATAATGCAAAGTATTTTCTCTGATCACAACAGCATCAAAGTAGAAACTAACAACAGGAAGAACAAGGAAAAAAATCAATTACATGGAAACTAAATAACACCTTGCTTAAAAACTAATGGATAATAGATGAAATCAAAAATTTCCTAGAATCAAATAAGAATGAAAACACATCATACCAAAACCTTTGGGACACAGCAAAGGCAGTACTCAGAGGTCAATTTACAGCAATAGATACACACATCAAAAAAGAAGAAAGGAACAAAATCAAAACATTAGCAACCCAGCTCAAACAAATAGAAAGAGAACAGCAAAAGAAGCCTGCAGCCACCAGAAGAAAGGAAATTATAAAGATTAGAGCAGAAATAAATGAAATAGAGAACAGTAAAACAATAGACTCAACAAAACCCAATGTTGGTTTTTGAAAAGATCAACAAAATTGACAAACCACAAGCCAAAGTGATAAAAGAAAAACAGGGGAGGATGCAAATAACCCATGTAAGAAATGAAATGAGGGACATTACAACAGACTCAACGGAAATAAAAAGGATCATAACAGAGTATTATGAAAAACTATCCTCCAACAAATTTGAAAATCTAGAGGAAATGGACAAACTTCTAGAAATGCACTACCTACATGAACTATCACAAATTGATGTTAAAAATCTGAACAAACCCATAACAAGGAAGAGATCGAAAAGGTAATTAAAAAAAAAAAACTCCCAACAAAAAAAGCCCCAGCTCAGATGGCTTCACTGGAGAATTCTACCAAACATTCAAAGAAGAGCTTATATTAGTACTACTGAAAATATTTCAGAACACAGAAGAATAAGGGGTACTTCCAAATTCATTCTATGAAGTCAGCATAACCCTGATACCAAAACCAGGGAAAGACACCACAAAAAAAGAAAACTACAGACCAATATCTCTGATGAATATAGATGCAAAAATTCTCAACAAAGTTCTAGCCAATAGAATTCAGCATCATATCAAAAAAATAATACACCACGACCAAGTAGGATTCATACCAGGTATGCGTGGATGGTTCAACATTAGAAAATCAATCAATGTAATCCACCACATAAATAAAAGGAAAGAAAAGAATCACATTTTCATCTCAGCTGAGGCAGAAAAGGCATTTGACAAAGTCCAACACCAATTCCTAATAAAAACTCTCAATAAAATAGATATAAAAGGGAAATTACTCAGCATAATAAAGGGCATCTATTCAAAACCAACAGCCAACATCATTCTTAATGGAGAGAGGCTGAAAACATTACCCTTGAGAGCAGGAACAAGACAAGGATATCCTTCATCACCACTGGTATTTGAAATTGTGCTGGGAGTCTCAGCTAGAGAAATAAGGCAAGAAAAAGAAATAAACTGCATCCAAATTGGTAATGAAAAAGTAAAATTGTCCCTATTTATAGTTTATATGATACTATATATAGAAAACCCCCCCAAAAAAAACTCCATGAGAAAACAATTGGAACTAATAGATTCAGCAGAAGAGCAGGATACAAGATAAACATAAAAAGCTCCGTTAGATTCCTATACAGCAATAAAGAGAATGATGAAAAGGAAATCAGGAAAACAATACCATTTACAACAGCCCATAAAAAACTAAAATACTTAGGAATAAATCTAACCAGGGATGTAAAAGACCTATACAAAGAAAACTACAAAGCATGCTGCATGAAACCCAAATGGAGCGACATAAATGGAAAAACATACCATGCTCATGGATAGGTTGACTCAACATTGTGAAAATGACAATTCTACCCAAAGTAATCTACAAATACAATGCATTCCTGATCCAAATACCAACAACATTCTTTAAAGAGATGGAAAAACTAATCATTAACTTTATATGGAAGGGGAAGAAGCCCCGAATAAGTAAAGCACTATTAAAGAAGAAGAATAAAGCAGGGGGACTCACACTACCTGACCTCAGAAGCTACTATGCAGCTACAGTAGTCAAAACAGCCTGGTACTGGTACAACAACAGATACATTGACCAATGGAACAAAATTGAGAACCCAGATGTAAATCCATCCATCTATGGTCACCTGATCTTCAACAAGTGCCCAAAGTCCATCAAATGAAGAAAAGACAGTCTTTTTAACAAATGGTGCTGGCAATACTGATGTCTATCTGCAAAAAAATGAAATAGGACTCATACCTCACACCATACACAAAAACTAATTCAAATTGGATCAAAGACCTAAATATAAAACCAAAAACTATAAAGATCATAGAAGAAAAAGTAGGACGAATGCTAGAGGCTAGAGACCCTAATACATGGCATTAACAGGATACAAACCATAACTAACAATACACGAGCTAGAAGATGAGCTAGATAACTGGGATCTTCTGAAAACTGAACACTTATGCCCATCAAAAGACTTCACCAGAAGAGTAAAAAGACAACCTACAGACTGGGAAAAAATTTTTGGACATTACAAGTCAGGCAAAGGTCTAATCTCTAAAATCTAAAAGAAAATCCAACACCTCTACAACAAAAAGACAAATAATCCAAATAAAAAATGGGCAAAGGAAATGAACAAACACTTGACCAAAGAAGACATTCAGGTGGCTAACAGACACAAGAGGAAATGCTCACCATCACTAGCCATTAGAGAAATGCAAATCAAAATCACAATGAGATACCATCTCACCCCGGCATTACTGGTACGAATCAAAAAAACAGAAAATACAAATGTTGGAGAGGCTGTGGGGAGATCTGAACTCTTATGCACTGCTGGTGGGAATGCAAAATGATACAACCATTTTGGAAAATGATATGGTGCTTCCTTAGAAAGATAGAAATAGAAATACCATATGATCTAGCAATCCCATTCCTAAGAGTCTTAGAGAAACAAAGAGCCATCACATGAATAGACATATGCACACCCTTGTTGACTGCAGCATTTTTCACAATAGCAAAAGGATGGAAACAACCTAGATGCTCATCGACAGAAGAAGAGATAAACAAACTATGGTGTATACATACAATGGAATACTACGCAACTATAAAGAACAATGATGAATTGGTGAAGCATTGCACAAAATGGATGACTCTGGAAGGCATCATGCTGAGTGAAATAAGTAAATCACAAAAGGACAAATACTGTATGAGACCACTAGTATAAAAACTCATGAAAAGGTTCACACACAAAAAGAAACCATCTTTGATGATTACAAGGGAGGGGTGCCCCGGGGGGGGATCACACTAAATAGATAATAGATAAGTGGTAACTTTGGTGAAGGGTAAGACAGTATACAATACTGGGGATGCCAGAACAACTTGTTCAGGGTAAGATCATGGAAGCTTCAAAAACAAATCCAAACTCCCTTAGGGACTGAATTACTGGGCTTAGGGGTGTGGAGACTATAGTCTCAGGGGACATCTATCTCAATTGGCATAACATTGTTTATAAAGAAAATGTCCTACATTCTACTTTGGTGAGTAGCGTCTGAGGTTTAAAAGCCTGTGAGCGGCCATCTAAGATACTGCACTGGTCTCACACCTTTAGGAGCAAGGGAAAATGAAGAAAACTAAAGACACAAGTGAATTATTAGTCCAAAGGACTAATAGACCACAACTACCACGACCTTCACCAGACTGAGTCCAGTACAACTAGATGGTGCCCAGCTACCACCACTGACAGCTCTGACAGGGATCACAATAGAGGGGTCCTGGACAGGGCTGGAGAAAATTGTAGAACAGAATTCTAACTCACAAAAAAAGACCAGACTTACTTGCCTGACAGAGACTGGAAAAACCTTGAGAGTATGGCCCCTGAACACCGTTTTAGCTCAGTAATGAAGTCAGTTCGGAGGTTCACCTTTTAGCTACAGATTAGACAGATCCATATGACAAAATAAGACTAAAGGGGCACACCTGCCCAGGGACAAGGACTAGAAGGCAGGAGGGGACAGGAAAGCTGGTAATAGGGAACTGAAGGTTGAGCAGGGAGAGTACTGACATGTCATGTGGTTGTTAACCAATGTCATAAAACAATATATGCACTGTTTAATGAGAAGCTAGTTTTTTTCTGTAAATCTTCATCTAAAGTACCATTAAAAAAAAAAAAAAAAGAAACAGACTTTATATGATACAGAATGTGGGGAAGTTTAAGCCTAAGGAATCCCTCAAAAACAATGGTAATTTTGTGCTAAGCAATTAAGAGAATGGTGGTAGCTTTATTAGAGCAATAATCTAAACGGGAGGTTGGGTAGTTTCCCTAAAAGAACCAGGGAAAGAGAGAGGTAAGAAGAACCCACCTAGGCTGAGAAAAACTTCAAAGACTGGCCTCAAGAATAGTTGAATTTAAACGGATCAAACTGTACAGAAATTTAAGGTTCAGGGTATAGAAGAAAATAATAGAACAATCAATCAGAAATTAATAGAGGCTAATAGTTAGTTTCGCTACCACAGAGGTAGACAACATAACAGACTGATTAGTGAAGGGGACAAAAAAAAACCTGATAAAATCACTGTCATTCCAGGATCATTCTGCACATGAACAAGTTTGTGCCCGCTGAGGAGTAACATCAGACATTTCATATTGCAGGAGAAATAGACTCACTAACTTACTCCAGCCAAATTAGTAAACAAATAAACAATCAAACAAAATATAAACAACCATGGATATGGAGGAAAGGATCAGTAATTGCTACCAGAGTTGCTATATTACATTACCTAAGAGGTTTAGTTTCCTGAGAAAATAAAATAAAATAAAATTTAGAAGACATGCAAAGCAACAGGAAATTGCAGAAAAAAATGCAGGAAGCAGAAACTGCCTATGAGAGAGCTCAGATATCTGATTCGATGTAATACAAAGACTGCAAAGCACAGATTGTAAATATGTCCAAAGTACTAAATGAAACCATGCTTAAAGAAGTAAAGGACAGTATGGTGATAATGTTTCATTACATAAACAACATCATAAAAGAGATAAAGATTATATAAGAAAGAATTACATGTAAATTCTGGGAGTTGGAAAGGACATAAACTGATAGAAAACTACATCCAACTATAGTAGAATACTTTATTTTTCTCAAGTACACATGGAACATTCTCAAAGTAGACCATATGCTACTCCATAAAATAAGCCTCAATAAGTTTAAACTACTTGCAGTCATACAAAGTATACTTTCTGGTCACAGTCAAATGAAACTAGAAATCGAAAATAGAAATTTGGGAAATTCGCAATTTGTATAAATTAAGTAATACACTTGTAAGTAACTAATGAAGCAAAAAAGAAATAAGTAAAAATTTTGAAAACACTTCAAGATGAAGGAAAATGGAGATTAACATAGAGAAATATACTAGATGCAGCTAAAACCATGCTTAGATAAAAATTTATTACTGTAAATGACTTCAGGAAAAAAGAAGAAAGCCCAAATAAATAAATATCCTAGCCTTCCAAATCAAGATACTAAAAAAGCAAATTAAATGTAGATAACACAGAAGGAAATAAATAATAAACATTAGAGCAAAAATTAACAAAATTAAGAATGAAAAAATACAGTCAACAAAACCAAAATCTGGTTCTTTGAAAAGATCGACAAAATTTTAGCAACACCTACAAAGGAAAAAAGACAAAGAAGAGAATTAAATTACCAAAATCTGCAATGAAATAAATTAACTTTTTACTGACCAAATAAATGTTAATGCTCTAAAAACAAAAAAAATCATGCTTCAACAACATGCTATCTTCAAACTAACAAAGTTTGACATAGGTAGGCTGAAAGTAAAAGGAAAGGGGGAAAAAAATACATATCCATACCACACAATAGAAATAATAAGAAAACCAGAGATAGTTATACTAATATCAGATAAGTATCAGAGAAAATATATACATAATTGTATAATGATAAAAGGATTAATTCACGAGAAATATATAACATTATTAAATGTGTATCACCAAAATATTAAAATAGATTTAAAAAACTTGAACTAGTTGGAAGGAGAAATAGATAAATATACAATTATATCATATGCAAAACTAACAGAAAATCAACAAAGATATAGAACTGAACAGCACAATCAACCAACAGGATCTACTTAGCTACTTGAACATGCTATACAACTACAGCAGATATATATTTGGTCAAGGACCCATGGAACATTCACCAACACAGCTCATATCTTAGGCAATAAAACAAACCTTAAAAAACAAAAATAAAATTAAAAAAAAAACAAAAAAAAATGAGAGTATGTTCTTTGAACACAACAGAATCAAACTAGAAATTAATAACAATAAAAACAAAAAAAATCTACTATACCTTGGATATTAAACAATATATTTCTGTATAATCCCTTGGTCATAAAGGAAGTCTCCAAAGGAATAAAAAACACATATAACTAAATGAAAATACAAAATAAAATATGTGGGAGATAGTAAAAGCACTTTTGAAGGGGAAATGTGTATTAATAATTGTTTACATTAAAAATCTGTAAAAGTCTGAAACTAAAAATCTATGTTCCCGTTTCAAGAAACTAGAAAAAGAAGAGCAAAAATATACCAATGGATACAGAAGAAAAGGAAGGATAAAGGGTGGAATCGGCTACATTCAAAAAAGGTGAATGATACAGGAAATCAATAAAATAAAATTCTGGTTCATCAAAAAAATCAATAAAGATAACTGTCTAGCAATACTGACAAAAAATAGGATAGAAAACACAATTAGTAACAGGGAATATCTGCAGCAAATTAAAAAGATTGTAAAGGGATACTAAAAACAATTTATGTTCATAAATTTGACAACTTAAATGGATCAACTCCTTGAAAGACAGCTATAAAACTCAACAAAGATGAAAATACGCAAACTGACTACTACTATAACCATTTAAAGAAATTAAATTTGTAATTTAAAACTTCTAAAAATAAACTTCAGAGCCAGATAGTTTCACTGAAAAATTTTATCTAACATTTAAAGAAAAAACACCAAATTTACCCAAAGCCTTACAGAATATAGGAGAAAAAGTAACATTTCCTAACTTATTTTATGATATTAGCATTATTCTGATGCCAAAACCAGACAAATAAATCACCAAAAAAAGACAAAGAAAAGAAACATAAAGCTACAAACCAACATCTCTAACAAACAGATGTGAAAATTCTCAATAAAACATCAGCAAAACAAATCTGCCATATATAAAAAGAATTATACACTATGACTAAGGGGAATTTATTCCAGGTATGAAAGGCTGATTCAGCATTTAAAATCAGTCAATGTAATCTATCATATCAGCAGAATAAAGATGAAAAATAATATGATTATATCTATTGACTCAGAAACAAAACATTTTGCAAAACTCTACCCATTCATGAAAAAAAAAAACCTCTCAATAAGCTAGAAATAAAAAGGAACATGCTGAATTTGCTAAAGAGCATTTACCAAAAAAAAAACCTCAAGAAAACACAAATAACATCACACTTAATGGATTTTTCCCTCTAAAATTGGGAACAAGGCAAAGATATCTGTATTTATAACTCACTCAACAAAGCACTGGAAGTGTTAGTCACTGAAATACGGCAAGAAAAAAAAAAGGGAATATGGATAGGAAATAGGAAGTAAAACTGCCATTATTTATAAATGACTTGATTGTCTACATAGAAAAATCTCAAGGGATCTACAAAAAAAAATTCTAACTAGTTAGTGAGTTCAATGATATAGCAGGATATGAGATCAATATGCAAAAATCAATCACATTTCTATATACTAAAAATGAACCAACGACCACCACAAATGCTGGCAATCGTGGAAAAACTGGCTCATTCGTGCATTGCTAGTGGGAAAGTAAAATTTTACAACCACTCTGAAAAACAGTTTAACCTTTTTTTTTTTTTAACTAAACATTCAAACAGAATACATCTCAGCATTTGCTTTCGTGCTCATTTATCTCAGGGAAATAAAAATTTATATTCACATAAACTCATACACAAGTGTTCATAATAGCTATATTCATGATACTCAAAAAGTAACTACCCAGATGTCCTGGAAAACATAAATGGTTAAACTGTAGTATACCTACACCATGAGCTCAGCAATACAAGGGAACAAACTCTTTTACACACAACTTTAATGAATCTCAAGGGAATTACACTGACAACTATCATACTATAGTTATCGAAGATGTTACCACTGAAGATGAATGAAAGGTATATGGGATCTCTGCACAGTATTTCTTATACCTGCATGTGAATCTACAATTATTTCAAGACAAAAGGCTAAAATACTATTGCACAATATTATCTGAATTACAGAATGACAGAGAGTGAAAAATATAGATTAAAATAAAAAAGACTATAATAAAAAAAGAAATGTTACATTCTTTTCTAATGCAGTTTATATTTGGTCTCTCAAGGTACTCTACAGTGACAATGATCCTGGATGACTTGTTAGAGTATTTTGAGATTCCTACAAAAGTCAGACTCACTCACTTTCCACTAATCCATTTATTTGCAAAGTCACCATAAGATCCTTTAGCAAAACCTCTTCTACGTTTTCCCCCCAGAATTAACATAATCTAAATAATTGCAGTTACAAAGGAGAAAAGACCAAAAAGACCGGACAGTCTGCTTCTCTAAAGATTACAGCCTAGAAAACCCTATGGGGCAGTTCTGCTCTGTCACATGGTGTCTCTATGGTGGGGAATCTACTGGACAGTACATAACAACAACTACTACCCTAGGGCCAACCTGTAGCTTTGGGTGATGGGCTGATGATGAAGGGCCACTGAAAATCAGTGTACCTCAGGCATTCTCTCTTTGTCAACTAATTAAACTACAGGAATCTTTATGATGCAGACATCTGTTCAAATAGCAGTTCTGTTATGCAGAATACATTTTGATGTTTCAGAGATTCCAGTCTGCTCTTGTTTATGCATAGCTCTTCTGCCTTCTCCAGGAAGAACATTCTTCATCAGACTACTAGATATCTCAATGGCACAAACAACCCAAGCAGTATATTTAAAAGGAAATAATTTATGCAGTGAATTTGTGAAAACTAAAACAAAATATAGAGTGATGCCGTAACAATTTTTTTTTGAATTGCAGGTATTTTAATTCAACATTGTAAAAAATCCATAATACATACATATTGTTAGTTGTTAACTTCAACTCATGACTGCCCCACATACAGCAAAATGAAATTTGCCTCGTACTGCACCATCTTCTCAATCGTTCATATGCTTGAGTCCATTTTTTGCAGCAACTGTGTATTTTGAGTGCCTTCCAACCTAATGTGCTCATCTTGTAGCACCATATTGGACAATATTCTATTGTGATTCCATAAGATTTTCATAGGCTAATTTTTAGAAGTAGATTGCCAGATCTTTCTCCCTAGTTTGTCTTAGTCTGGAAGCTCCTCTGAAACCTGTCTACCATGGGTGACACTGCTGGTATTTGAAATACTGGTGGCATAGCTTCCAGCTTCAAAGAAATACGCAAGCAACCACAGTATGACAAATTGACAGATGGATGGTGGAGCACATATATACAGGGGGGTTAAAAAGATCTGGGTGATCTCATAAAGACTTTTACCTTCAAAAATGTTCAATCTTCAATCAACAGGTGGAAATACTTCAGCAGAAACGTAAAAGCGGTTGATATTTAACCTTTGACAATAACCACACTTTGGTCAAAAGGCATGCACCCTTTGTGGAAGGGGTAGACTTTTTGTGTTCTTCAAAATACTGTGAAGAGTGCAGCAATCATGAGGATTTATAGACTCTGGTTTATGATGATCAAGAAATTTTGGACTCAGCTTCGAAGATAATTCAAGTTGTCTCTTAATGTTCATTGTCACATGACTGATCTATAGAGAAACACTTAGAACTAAAAATTAATTCAAAATAACAATCTTCATTTTTTCAAGTAGTCTGCATTGACCTCTTTCAACGAGTGTTGAGACGCGATGCCATCTATTAACTCCAAGAGTGCACAAGCCTCTATGGCAAATGTTAGAAATAAAAATAAGAAATAAGGCCTTAACCCTTCACAAAGTTTTAATCTAACTGAAAGTACAATATCCATTAATAATAAAACTAAAAGAAGGCAGTATGCTTTGAATTATATAGAACATGTATGCATTGGGAAAATACAATGAGTGTTAGGGACTGTAAGAATGACGACATTTTTAAAGTAACAGCAACATACAGAGAAGGGGATGTGGCAGCAGAGAAACAGTATCAGTAAATATTAAAGAGGCCCATGCATAATGAAGGCAAATGAGCTCAGTCTACTTTCTTTATCAACTGGTATAAATCTTCTAGGGAAGCAAGTAATTATTTGCATGGATATGTTAGAGAACAAATTTTAAACCCAAGAGACACAAAGGGATATATAACTAGTCAATTCTATAACCTCTCTGCAATTTATAATTTGAAGTTCAAAACTATAAATATGAACTTATCTTATTCTTATGGTGCTATTGGATTAAAGATGCAACAATAAAGTAGTCACTAACTGATCAATTGCTATAGTTAATTTTGAAATCTTAATATCATTGCATGTGTAAGATTATTTTTCTGTATGAATGTGTAAATTCTTATATTCATGCATATAAATTGCATGTATATGTAAAATGGACAAGAGTGATTTTATTACATTACTATTTCAGCACAAATAATCAAGTTGACTGTTTAGTCTATATAGATTTTTTAAAAATACCTTTGAAGTACTAAATGAACTCTTCTCTTGTTACTATACTGGTCTCCAGTAGAGCAATCAGGTGACTAGGGTCCCACACAGTAGGAGCTTTATTTTGACAACAAAAACAATAACATGATGAGAAAATTGAGAGTTTATTCAGCTCATACATCCTGTGGGGTTGGGAGTAAAAGAAATAGGTAAGATGTAGTTTGACAACCAACACACACTTAAAAAAAATACTAACTGCGTGTATGATTTCATTAAACAACAATGTCAAGCTTCTGGATTAAGAAGAGATAACAGGTTATTTCCTGTTAAAAGGCAATTAGGAATAGTGAAGTTTAATAAAGTTTATCTTTCAGGATGTCTATCATAGTTAATTTTGTTTATGATTATTAAAGGTCACATTTTATTCACCTCGTTTGTTATTTAAAATGATTCTAATGTTGCCAAGTTTATGAGTTCTGATAAAAGTATTCAATGTACAAACGAACCATCAGTTTGAAGCGCTAGTCATTAAAATTTCATGTTCCCTAAAATTAATGTTCCCTTTAGGCAGTAACAAATCAGGGAAGATGTAAGACTGTAAGCTGTATGTTGGCTTTCTTACACTGCCTTACTCTTCATTTTATTTACATGTTACATTTATAGTGACTGATCAAATTATTTTGTTATTCCTCCAAACGTGAGCAATTTCATGCAATTTTAATTTTTATCACTACATCCACACTGAGTATCTTCATGATCTAGTGTAAGAATTCAAATATATTCATCCAGTTTTTAAAAGTTCAGCCTTGAATTTTACTTCATTAGCAGCTCCCAATGTGGACCTCTTTAATTTGCTAAATGCTTTGCTTATATTCCATAACAGCCCCAAACCCCAAGACCAGTGCCTTCACCCAACTATAATTACTATTCGCAAATCATCCTTTATAGAAGCTAATCAACAGACTTTACAAAAATACTTTTCATAAATACGATTTTTAATCTTTTTATTTACTATCCTTCAATATAATTTACAGTGTCTTTTTAGAGCCTTAATTTTCTGGTGGATGTTGCATTATTGCACATCCAGGATAAAGGATTAGGAAGACCTACAGTCCTTAATGTGAATGTCCTGGCAGACAGAAGTTCGCTTTTCAGAGTTCTGCTCACAAAGCTGATTTTTCTCAATCCCATGCCATCCAAATGTTAGTTTCTACACCCTTGTTCTCAAGACAATCCAGAAAGAGGTGCAAGAGCTTAAAACTAGGAAACAATCTTAAGTGAATTTCTATATAAATTAACACTTGGCTGCTTTCTTGTCCTTGTAACAGTTTAGATAATTGACAGGTCCAGATTTAAAATAAAATAAAATTATATACGTGAGAGATTATGTCAATCTGCCTTTTGTACTTTTTATACCCTAATTTTTTTGACTGACTTCCTTTCATATTGGGTAGTCATCCTTATTTTTCCCTCAAATTCCAGAAACATGACACTCAAAATTACATTGGGACTTGTGATCATTTCTGGGATCTCTGTACAGAGGAAAGTAAAATCTTGATAGGATAATAAGCACATATTTGGGAGAAAGGGAGTTATAGGGAGAGAGTTTTGGAGCCTAGTCTACTTATTCTTAGCCAAATATTAGTTTACTATCATTTTCTAAAACGTACCCAATTTCTTGCTCTTATATGTGTAATATATTTATGTATTTCCAATCCCAGTCTTACTAACAGAAGAATTTTATATGTTTATAGAAAGTGGCTCTCATAAGTGAAATTACATGACTGGGAGTAATCCAGGCAAAGTAATGTGCTTCGCTAATATTGTTTAAGAGAGCTGGAAAGCTGGATGGCTCTAGGAACTTGAGGTGGGACATTCCTATTGATTTCAAATACACAAAAGAAGCAACTACTGTATATTAAGAGTGTGGATGAGTGCAGTAAAGGATACAAAGAGGTGAAATGAGTTTACTCTTGTTCTCAAGACATATGATTAGGGGAAAAAAGGCCAAAACACATTCAGTAGTCATAAAAATTTTCAAAGAACATATAATGAGAGTACAAATTTAGTTAAATAAATGACAAACTATATTCTAAGAACTATATTACCAAAAGTGTTTTTTTAATTTTAATTTTTTTAAGAAAACAATCATAGAAAGCTTTCTGCAAAAGTGAGATATGGCCTAGAACTTAAAAAAATGAGTAGCAAGTACATTATTTTTATTATATCATAAACATGTTTATGCACATAAATTTATATTTTACATTTTTGCCTCTTCCCCTTTGCAGAAATAATTGGAGTCAGGTTATATTAAATGACATATAAAAAAATAAGAAAAATATTCAGAAGTATTCTGAGCCAGTATTCAATGTCATGCTACAAACAAAAATAGAATAATAAATATTGGTTAGGTGATTTCCAAAGTAAAGTTATTTTTATGGTATCATTATTTAGCTAGGAAGTCTAACAATCTCAAAGAAAACAAAAAAATATGCATACTATAACTAGAGTTCAATAAAGTGACTGACTTAAAAAAATCCACCCAAAATCAGTAGCTTTTCTATATACCACAAATAACCAATTATAAAAAGTAATATATGATGAGATTTTCAGATCCAGACAAGACGGAATAGACAAATTTCTCCACGTTCTTCCCACTAAGTACAGCTAAAAACCTTTTATATTTTGTACGAAGTAAGCATAAGACAACTCTGAAAGACGGAGAAAAGAAAGCAGACTAGACAGAATTTTGGAATCCAAGGAATCATGCGGTGGTAAGCTCCTTGGGTTTCTTTTTGCCTCCTTTGTATCTTGGACTAGGTGCTGGAGAAGCCTACAAACAAGAAACGTCAGCAGGCACAGACCAAAACAGTCCCAAGAAAAGCCTACTCTGTCTTGCCATAGGATCAGGAAAGGGACGGTCTAGCAAGAGAGAGAAAATGTTTTTTTTGACTATAACCACTCTCTGTTGGCCAAACATCAAGAAAAAAGATGCAAACATTAATCAAATAAAGCAGGAGTGGTTATATTAATATTTGATAAAGTAGACTTCAGAGAAAGTTATATTATCAGGATCACAGAAGAGAACACAAACAAGGCAAGCACATGTGGGTGGTACTTGCCACAATCATACGGTTCACATGTTCATAAAGATCTGTAACTATGTGAATATTATGTACTTAATGCTTCAAGGAAGCTTTACTAGCAATAAAGAGGGTATTCATAATGATAAAGAGACAATTCACAAAGAAGATATCATAATCTCAAATTTATATGCAGCTAACAACATGACTTTAAAAATATATAAAGTAAGAATTGACAAAATTGAAAGGAGAAATAGGCAAATCTACAATCACAGTGAAAGATTTTAACAAATTTAATTAATACCAGAAAAGAAAGATGAACATTATCAATGAGTATATAGAAGTCATGAAAACAAAATTACCAAATTCTTCTGTAATTGACATATATAGAAAAACTTACACAAAAATGACAAAATACTCATTTTTTTCAAGTATGCATGGAATATTCAAATTCATGATATGCTGAGTCATCAAGCGTGGTTCAGAAAATTTCAAAAGATTGAAATCTTTCAGAATGTATTATTTGACCACAATGTAATTAAACTAGACATTAGTAACTAGAAATCAGTAATTTGAGAAATCTCCAACTGTTTAAAAATAAAGCATTACACTTTTAAATAACATATATCCATGCAAAAATATATGGCAGAAGGTAGAACATATTTATCTAAATAATTAGGGATATATATTTAAAAAATTTGCAGCTAAATATGCTTAAAGGGAATTTTTTAGCTTAAATAAATTATTAGAAAAAGAATATCAAGTATCCATCTGTTAGCACTGTAAAAGGAAGAACAAACTAAATTAAAACAGAGTAAAAAGAAGGGAATAATAAGGATATTAATGGTAGTTATCCAGACAGTGAAAAAAGATCTCTCGCAGAGCTAATGCCATTATTAAAAAGTTTAGATGCTAGACTTTTGGGGTGGCAGAGTGATTCCAAAAAAACGTCAGTGGATACAGGAAAGTGAATGATTTGGATGAGAGAGTCATTGAAATGATGGATCATGCCACAGCTTGTTTTTAGCTAGTAAGTAGTGGTATAGCTGGTTGTTAAAACCATTTACTTCCCACTTGATATAGTTTCTGAGGTCAGTGGTAAAATTAATAGTGTATCTTACTATCTGCTAGTAGAATTTTGGAATATGTAAGGAGAAGGAATTGAATCACACACTCTTTATGATGCATTCCAAGCTTCAGTAGAATCACCAGTTTTATTATACTCAAGTTATTTAATTGCTGCTAATAGTCCTAGATAGTCCATTTTTTACATTGATTTTAGGAGTCACTTGGGCAATGCTTGTGTAAGTACCTATTATGCAAATTTTACAAGTAAGGAATTTTTGGTAAAACAATAAGAACAAAAAAAATCAGGAAGAAAAGAGGGCAAAATCTGAATGTGTTCATTCTTTTTAACTATAATAACTGAATATTTACATGTGTTGGAGAAATATTAAAAAATTATATTGATAGCCTTAAAATATTCTGACACTGTGCAAAAATCAAAATAGATCAAAATATATTTTGACAAAAAACAATAATCAGTAAAAAATTTTTCAATGAAAAATGAGAGTGGATTACTATTGCTAATGACATAATGCCGAAGCAAATGGTATTCAAAAGTTATATCATTAAAAACTCAAAATGCTAAACATTTATATATTTCATCACAATGAATTCATGTTTTATTAACGCTCAGGATTCAAATGGAGAAAATTTGCATAATCAATGAGTAAATAATTTAAATATTAAATAAATAAACCACTTTCAATGTTACTTACAAAATATTCTATTAAAAACTATTAAGAAAGCCAACAAAAAACTTAGACGTTAGCACCAGAATTTTTAGCAATATATGCTGAATAGTTAAAAATAATCAATCATTTTTAGATATTTATTATTTACTAGAGCTTCAAAAATAATAATATTAAAGTGTAGAAGGATGACTTCACTTGCTGCGAAACACATCTGTTTTCACAGAAAATGAAATTTTAGAAATTAGCAGTCAAGATAACACATTTTCAATAATTATCTATGAAGATTCTCTGTTTACAAATAAATGTGTTTAAATAATGCCCTTAATATGTAGTACTCCAGCCTTAAGTTTATTTCATTTATATGTCATGGATCTAATAGGAAAAACAAATGAAATTATGTATGAAATTTTTGTTGGTGTTTAGAAAAGTTTTCAATGAAAAATTACTTATATAAAAGCATTATTGGGCTTTTGTATTGTACCAGTAAAATTATGCAAAGAAAGCTTATAGCTAGGAGCAAAATCTTGGGAGAGTTTCTGAAGCTTTCAATTTCTCACTTAGTCACCATATACAATTATCTCTAGCTGATGCAATAAAAATTGCAATTACTTCAATAGCATTCTACTATACATCAAATAAATTTCACAGAGAATTAAATAATGTGTCTGAAATCCTGTAACTTGAAATAATGAAATTTAGAAAGATAGTTGGACCTCTGTAGTTAGCCTTTGGTGTAAAGGCTAAAAAGGAGTTGACATTCTTACCGTCTTATAAATTTACCGTTATGAAAGTTATGAAAAAGAATAACCATTTGGAAAATACAATTAGTATAGTGATTTGGCTTTAATAAAATACTTTCTAACAGAGACATCAATATTTTCTTTTGTTTTAAAAATGAAGTAATTCAGTTATTAAACCATGAAGATTAATTTGATGAAGGGATTTGATTTAATTAAATGAAGTAAACGTTGGCAAATACGCAAAAATTATCATAGAAATATGATAAAATGAAACAAAAAATTTGTCTTCTATGGATAAAACTATCATCCTATACAATAATTCCACTACCTGTCTGCCAGTTTGCTGTACTGTGGTGGCATGCAGGGTTGGATTATCCAATAGGCAAGGTAAGCACGGTGCTTACCTTGCTTATCAGCTCATCTAGAGCGAACAATTTCACATTTTTTCACCGCATCAAAGAGTCTGCTTCTAGGTATGGCTGGCATCTGTCTTTCTCCAAACCCCTCAGCATCTTCCTATAGAATCAAAGCCTCTTTTCAAATTTACAACCCCTGACAGGGGCAAGGTGGGCAGGGGTTTACTCATGCTTACTTACTAATCTGTAGTGAACAATTTCGTGTGAAATTGGTACAGATGATTTGGTAAGCAAGGTAAGCATCATGTTTTCCTTGTCTGTTGGATAACCTACCCTGCTCTCATGTTGCTATGATGCTGGAAGCTATGCCACCAGCATTTCAAATACCAGCAGGGTCACCCATGGTGGATGGGTTTCAGCAGAGGTTCCAGGTTAAAACAGACTAGGAAGAAAGACCTGGAGATCTACTTCCAAAAACCATCAAAGAGAACCCTATGGATCACAACATAGTATCATCTGGTATAGTGCTACAAAATTAGCCCCCTAGGTTGGAAGGCACTCAAAATACACAGCGGCCACAACAACAGACTCCAGCATACCAACAATATTAAAGATGGTGCAGGACTGGGCAATGTTTTTCTCAGTTGTACATGAGGTTGCCATCAGTTGGAGTCAACTCAAAAGCAACTAACAACAACAACATATAATTACATGAAAAGATATTGTTTTTTAGTAAAATTTATATATTTATCATTTTTTCAATTTACTAAATACTGAAACATTGCTAAAGGAGCTTAACAATGCTCCATGGATGAAAGCTGCAAAGAAATTAACAAATTTAAGCCAACTAGATAAATAGGATCTCCCATTAAATGTCTTATCATTGAATTCTTTATTGGACAATGATAAAGACATTTTTATACTACCAACATTATTATTACTGTTAGAAATATTTTTTTGCAATTTATTTTAATGTAACTGACAAGGTTAGACTGTTCCACCTTCTGAAATGTAACCAACAGGGTGAAACTATTCCCGCCTCCTCCTCCCATCCCAGCCAGGCTCTCTAAGTTCCTGATAAGACATTTCTGTGCTGTCTGTATAACAACACAAGGTCGTCTTACTGCTTCTCTGCTCAAGGCCGCTTCACTGTTAGTCACCCCCCACCCCCACCCCCCCGTCAATCTGGACATGAGCAATAAGCCGCAAAGCTGCCCTTAGAGAAACTTCATGTGTCATACCCCCCAGCCTTCATATTTCACCCCCACTGCATCCCCATACATGTTAATTAGTTCCTGAAATTGCCCGCCTATTCCCAGAAACTTCATGAATTATGCATAACTTCCCTATCCCGAACCCTATAACTGCCCTAAGATCTTCAACTTCAGGAAGTTTGATTTGAAACTTAGTCTCTAAGCTCCTTGCATGACCAGCTTGCGATAAAATCCACTTTCTCTTTCTCAAAGGCCTGGTGTCTTTCAGTTGACTCCAGCGGTCACACTGGGCAGGACCCATTTCCATCGGGTTACATCAGTTCACCATAAGCTAAAAGAGGATGAAACTCCATAATAGTATTTTAGATATTAAAATATATTCCTATTTTTAGACAACATGTGACTTGATGTCTGTAATTTTAAGGGGTAAATTAATAGATTTGAAGTCATTTATTACTTGGACAGAATACTAATTTAGCTAGAGACAGCCACATCAAAAAAAGTTCATGTATATATAAACATATATGTGGACCTATATAGTTTACACTATGGTGGTATAAAGAAAAATTAATCAAATAATATACAATGAACATATATTTTAGAATTATGTGGTCTAGAGAAAGAAAAAAGATACTGTGAAATAGTATAATGAATGGAGGCTTTGAGAAATTTTCTTGCAGAAGTGATTCTTAAGCTCTTTTTTTCTAACAGCCAAACCAAAAAAAGGAGAATATCTCTCATTTGCTCAGGGTTAGCCTAAGAATCACATAAGCATATTAGTTCATTGGGACAAAACCTTTTTAGGCAAGATTTGAGGTGGGATATTTCGATACATATTTGTCTCTCAAAAGTGTGATTGATCAACATAATGCATGATGTCATCAATAGCCGGTTTCTTCAATCCAGGTTGTGCCCATAATAAAGGCAAAGCACGCAGAAAGGTGAAAAAGTGCACGTTTGAGATGACCTGGTCTCATTAAAAAATAATAATAAAGAATCTTTAAAAAATAACAATAAATCTGTTGTTCAGATATCTCTCTGATTATCTCCTTCAAATTTGAATGGTCTCAGGTTACTTTTTATATGAGCTGTATAAAAAGCAATATAACATGGTAGGTTTTTATAGAAAGAAGCATATTTTAAATGTCACCACTGAATTTCAAAGGGTCTGAAGATACTGAGAAATATTTTTAATATTCAATGTACAAAAAAATGTTTTGGAGTTCTGGCAAAATGGCACTCTAGGCAGAAGCACCACGCCGCCCTCCACAGCAAAGATCTGAAAAACTAAGCCGAACAGAGAATACAACAATCCTGAAACCCTAAAACATCAAATGAAGAGATAAATAACTCAGCC
>NW_004444085.1:1792354-1800031 GCF_000243295.1 Trichechus manatus latirostris
AAGCTGGTGATAGGGAACCCAAGGTTGAGTAAGGATATTGTTGATGTGTTGTGAGATTGTTAACCATTGTCATAGGGCAACATTTCTAGTAACTGTTAAATGAGAAACTATTTTGTTCTGTAAGCCTTCATCTTAAGTGAGAATAACAGCACAGTTGGAAGAGCGTAGTCAAAGTCAGTGAACTGTGCATGCAGAAATTTTTGAAAGGTGTATCTTTGGCTATGTGTATTTTCACCAAAAAAAACGGTTGAGAAGTTTGAGGGTTGACATGTTGTGGGGTTGTTAACCAATGTCATAAAACAACATGTGTACTAGTGTTTCATGAGAAACTATTTGTTCTGTAAGCCTTCACCTGAAGTACTGTAAAAAAAAAAAAAAAAAGTTTTAACATTAGGTAACCCAAGTCAAAGAGTTTCTCCCTAGGCACCATGATTCAAGAAATATATCCAAAAAAAATCAAAGCAAATGTGGGTGAGAATTAGGAGAAAGTTATCCTGTGAAACTACATCTATATATTAAATTTTAGTGGAGACTAGGTGTCCAATGAGCCTTATCCCAGTTGTAGGGCTCATCCCACATGGTGATTTTTTTTTTTTAATTTTACAGTCAAACACATTTCTCATAAAGAACAAGAATGAATTAACCTACAAAATGGTGTAGTGCTCTTGAGAGTTTTGTATCTAAATAGAATTTAAATATCCAGGCTGGGAATAGCTCTAACTTATCTTAATATTTATTAATATTATGACTGTTAGCATTATTTATGATTGCGCTTACATTTTATAAGAAAATGTATTAGTACATTTTCTCCTACATAACAAAACAAAATAAAAGATTTGTAGAATATGATTTGTAGTGTCACCACTTCTTGCAGACCATTCATGAATGAGTAACACAGGGGGGCCCATGTCCCTCAGGTCCCACTACGACATTCCAATATCCTACTTTGGAAGTTGGAGGGTAGAATTTCAAGTTTTGAAACGTTATACAACCAACCACATTTTGTAAAATCATGTATGTGCGTTGGAAATCATTGGTCATGTAGTTTTGTTGTTGTTTCTTCAACTCAAAAACAACAGAAAACATTCACCATGGTGGGAACTAAAACACTGTTATGAGGATTTCTCTGCTATTCTGTCTGATCTTTCATGTAGTTTATTACTATCATCCCCTTTCCTCATTTGAATTATTCATATAATTTTCCCAAAAAGATTTGGAATACTCACTAATTATTCTCAATGAATGAAGAACAAAGACTACAGCTTTCAGTATATATTACATCTCAACGTAAAGAAAATAAAATTCCTCACAACTGAACAAGTAAGCAATGTCATGATAAATAAAGAAAAGATTGAAGTTGTCAAGGATTTCATTTTGCTTGAATCCACAATCAAAGCCCATGCAAGCAGCAGTCAAGAAATCAAATGATGCATCGCATTGGGCAAATCTGCTGCAAAAGACCTCTTTAAAGTGTTCAAAAGCAAAGTTGTCATTTTGAGGACTAAGGTGAGTCTGACCCAAGCCATGGTAATTTTAATCACCTCATATGCATACAAAATCTGGACAATGCATAAGGAAGACCAAAGAATTGATGCTTTGAATTATGGTGTTGGGGAAGAATATCGAATATACCATGGACTGCCAGAAGAACAAACAAATCTGTTTTGGAAGCAGTACAGCCAGGATCTCCTTAGATGCGAGGACATGTTTTCAGAAGGGATCAGTCCCTGGAGAAGCGCATCATGCTTGGTGAAAAAGAAGAAGATGTTCAATGAGATGGATTGATACGGTGGCTGCAACAATGAGCTCAAGCATAGTAATGACTGTGAGGATGGTGGGCAGTGTTTCATTCTGTTGTACGTTGGGCTACTATGAGTCAGAACTGACTTGAAAGACCTAACAACAACATTCTCAGTGGAGACATAACCTCTTAATTACAGTCTGTGGTTTAAAAATTCTACTTTGCTACAACTGCACATATGTCCACCCCTCTCAACATGAGATAAAAATTATGGAAAAATCCACATTCTGGCATGCTAAAAATGATATCATCAATGTTCAAGAACTCGTGTGACACTAGTCAACTAGTAGCAAGGAAGGCATGTGAAGACATTTATAAACAAAGTTTCATTTATCAGTACATCTTCAGATACAAATATATACATCTGTATGAATGTGTGCATATAATATAATTTATATATACTATATATTATATATATATATAGTATATATTCAGGAATTGGGGGTTACGATCTGTACACTCCTCCAAGAAGCAGCAGTCTCACTATAGTTCCTGTAAATGGCATCCACTGAGATTGCACAGGTGCCTGGGTGGCACAAGCAGCTTTAAGATTGTCTGCTACATTAAATGTTAATTAGTGGTTGGAACCTACTGAGCAAAACCATGAAAGAAAGGCCTGGTGACTAGCTTCCGTGAAGATTACAGCCAAGAAAACCCTATGGAGCAGTTCTCCTCTGTAACACATGAAGTTGCCATGAGTCAGAACTGACTTCTTGGCAATGGATTTGACTTTTGGTTTTTTTGAGGTTTCAGAGTTTCTAGCCACCTGGCTACATGTAATTAGTAACATAACATATCACAATGTAAAATGCACAGACTTCACATTGAATAATACATACTAAACCAAACAATACCTTTTGCCATCGAGTTAATTCGATTCTGACTCGTAACGATCCTATAGAACAGAGTAGAACTGCCCCCACAGAGTTTCCAAGTCTGTAAATCTTTACCGAAGCAAACTGCCACATCTTGCGCCCCAAGAGTGCAGCGGGTGGGTTCAAACCACCGGCCTTTCCATTAGCAACTGAGTGCTTTAGCCACTGTGCTACCAGGGCTCCTTATTAAATAGTACATAAAGTTCATGAAAACTTGTATGGAATATTTTGGGAAGGCAAACTATCTTTTTATTACGTTAACTATATGTAAATTAATGCTATTCTTTCTCAAGTTTATCACGAAAAACATAGTAAAAAACAAACAAACAAAAATATATATATATGACATTTTTCTCCGCTCTTGAGTGGGTTCCAACAGAATAGAACTGCCTTATAGGGTTTCCAAGGCTGTAATCTTTATATTAGCTCACTGCCGCATCTTTCACCCAAGGAGCGAAGCGGCTCCTGGATTGGAACAGCCAGACTTTCAGTTATGAGCTAAACGCTTAACCGCTGTGACACCAAGGCTCCTTGTACATAACATTAAAAAAAAAAAAAATCGCAGTAGAGTTGATTCCGACTCATAGCGACCTTATAGGACAGAGAAGAACTGCCCCAAAGGGTTTCCAAGGAGCACCTGGTGGATTTTAACTGCTGACCTTTTAGCTAGCAGCCAAACTCTTAACCACTACGCCACCAGGGTTTACATATATAACACAGAGCTAATTATTCAAATACTATATTTATGCGTACTTCATAGATGATAAACGTTCTGTTTTACTGTTTGCTTTCTTTTTATGTTTTTCTTTATGATCAGTTTGAAATAAGGTTATAGTGTTAGATCATAAAAACACATGCGACTTGAATTTAGGAAAAGAGAGATTTAAAACATCAGGAATTACCCTGACCCACCTTTTCTAAGAGTATCCTACTTACATTCTGTTCCTGATTGCCGTTTTTTTCTCCTATATGGAAAAAAATTGATTTTATTCTTCTGTTCAAACTTAAGAAACTGGCTTAGTCAGAAAACAAAAGTAAAAGAAGCAAAAGTTATAAATGGCCTTAGGCTGTGGAGAAAATCTTTTACTGAAAGCAGAACTCTCTCCCGACTCTCCAGTAGAAGCTACTAGTTCCCTTAAATTACTGTTAATCTGCTTGGGATCATGAGTGAGGATCCACAAGGCAAAGCAAGTATATAGTCTGATAATGCTTTGTAACACCGTGATGTTTAGATCATACTAATTACTGGAGTTTTGTTTTATTTTGTTTTCACTGAATAGCCGGAGCTAACTTACTTGTGACAACACTGGAGAATTTAAATGCCATATGAGAACAACTTCAGAGACAAACACAGAGATATTTAAAGTGAATACCAGTTGCCATTGAGTTGATTCTGACTCCTGGCAACCATATGTGTTACAGAGTAGAACTGTGCTCCATAGGGTTTTCATGGTTGTGACTTTTTGCAAACAAATCACCAGGCCTTTTTTTTGAGGCACCACAGGGTGGGTTCCAACCACCAAGCTTTTATGTAGTAGCTGAGTGCTTAACCGTTTATGTCACTCAGGGACTCCCTCAAGAAAATATAGGTGAAGATTTTCATGTGTTGTGCAATGGAATTTTATTCCCTATCTTCCCGTGAAGTATTCATGAAAAATACATCTCAGAAAAATGCATAGTAAATTTGCATGTGTCTTGGGAGTTGTGACAAAATAGTGAGTATATTTTCACTGAGGTACAGCCTAAGGAAGCCTTGGGAGACTCACAACATGTGGACCAAATTTGAGCTTATTAATTGAAATCTTTCATTTTTTTTCTTTTTTTTAAACTTTCATATTCCTGATGTTCTTTGAAAACTCCTTAGACAAAATTAAAAAAAAAAAAAAACCTAGAATATTCTCTTTTGTCAAAAACTTATTTTCCTTTCCATACCATTTGCCACCATATGGCCTGTAAGAATTACCTATTTCCCATTTTTTTGTAGCCTAGCTAGGGTTTTTATTCACGACTAAGAAAAAAATTGTACGGCTAAAGAATAGACTGCATCTAGATTCTGGAGTGAGGCAGTCTCAAATTACCAGTACTCTCCTTCCTACCTGCATACAGTTTGAAACACAATGTACCTTAGTATGTTCATTTTTAGAATGAAGATAACAATTTTACCTACTTCACAGGGTTGTTGCAATGATTAACTGGGAAAATCAGGTAAATGCCCTAGTTGAGTTTGTAAGTACATAATAGGCCTGCAATAATTGTTTCAATGCTGGTAAGGGTAATTATGACCATTGAGACAATAATGATGGTAATAACAATTAGGATGGTTATAAAATAACGGGTTATTTTTGAAATTCTAAGCATAATATTTGTATTCAGTGACAACTATGAATACTAAAACTCTTCAACAACAAAAAAATGTGATAAGTGTGAAGTGGTTAGTGCTGAGGTTACTATCTGGAATAGCTTGATAAAGGATCTTGTACCTCTGATTACAGTAGGCAATGACTCTCTACTCAGTCTTGTGGAGAGATTTATAACAACAAGAGTGATCTAAAAATATGTGGGGCTGTATTTACTTCTTTCAGAAACTTGAGAAAAACATCCTATTTTATTTAGACTTTTTTTTTTTCTTAAAGAACAATTTCATTTGCCATGGTTGAATTTAGCTTTACTTTTTAAAAGTATAAGACTATTTCTACTACTCTTAGATTTTATTTTGCCTTTTGTGTAATAAAAAATTATTTCATCTTACCCTTAGAAGCTCTTGCTCTTGTATTTTAATTTTTTTTTTCCTATAAGGAGGAACTAATGTTGAGCCTTTCTACATATTGCTATTTCTTGTGCTTCTGGTCTTAGAAATATTCAGTCAATAGAATATAATGCCATATCGTTTTTTTTTTTTTTTGTCATTGATATAGAATTTGACTAATAATTACATTTTTTCAGAAGTAGGAAGGAATAGACAAACACTTAAATTACATCATGTTTAAAGTTGGTAAACTCCAGCTGTGCAGCTGGATACTATGCATCTTTGAGTCTCTGAAGATGACTGTCAAAACCAAAACCAAACCCATTATCGCTGAGTTGATTCTGACTCGTAGCGACCCTATAGGTTTTACATAAAATCTATATGCTTTAATGTGTTAAATTGAATAGGTTTTCTAAATTTACAACAATGCTTTACTTCTTTCATGTTATTCTATTAACCTCTTCTTTCAAGAGCTGGATTTTTGTGTTAGATTGTCTATAAAGTATCAAATAGATTAAAAGGAGCAAGAAAGAAGGAATTATTTATTTTTTAATAGTTTATAGCAAAAAAGGAAAATAAACTAGGTGTTCTGATTTTTTTTAAACTAATTTACCATGTAAAACTGAGAAAAACCAAACCCGTTGCCATCGAGTTGATTCGAACTCATAGCGACCTTTCAGGACAGAGTAGAACTGCCCCATAGGGTTTCCAAGGAGTGCCAGTGGATTCAAACTGCTGACGTTTTGATTAGTAGCTGGACTCTTAACCACTGCATAACCAGGGTAGAGGTGGCTAAATATAAAATCTTGTCTCTTGGTGTATGTCTCAGTTATCTAGTGCTGCTGTAACAGAAATTCCACAAGTGGAAGGCTTTAACAAACAGAAATTTAATCTTTCACAATTTAGGAGGCTAGAAGTCCAAATTCAGGGTGCCAGCTCCAGGGGAAGGCAGATCTCTGTTGGATTTAGGGGAAGGTCTTTGTCATCAATCTTCCCTTGGGTCTAGGAGTTTCTTAGTGCAGGAACACTGGGTCCAAAGAACACATTCCACTCCCAGCTCATATTTCTTGGTGGTAGGAGGTCCCTCTATCTCTCTGTTCACTTCTTTCTTTTATATCTCAAAAGAGATTGACTCAAAATACAGCCTAATCCTCTGGATTGTGTCCTGCTTCATTAACATGACTGCCTCTGTTTCATTAACATCATACAGGTTAGGATTTACAACACATATGATAATTACATCAGACCACAAAATGGAAGACAACCACACAGTACTGGGACTCATAGCCTAGCCAAGCTGACACATATTTTTTGGGAACACAGTTCAATCCATAATAGTGTCTGTAATTTTTGTTTCCTGTAACTTTCTTAAAATCATGAGTTGTAAGATTTTATGATCACAATCTTTCAAATTGTCTCTGACTAACACATTTTCATCCTAGTCCTCCTTATTGCTTAAAATGGCACAGGTGTGGACTGCTGCCTACCAAATTTTGCTGGATTACTTATCAGGAATGGAAGAATCAATGTTTCTCTTGGCATAATAAAACAATAAAAACATTTATTCTGAAAACTTTATGATCTATTTTCCATAAAATTTTTTTAAGTATAAAATACTGAATCTCTTTAAAAGACATGGCCTATACTTGCACAACAAATACCAAAGAGTTTGAAATCTGGGGAAAAATGTAAAAATTACTTTCAGCCTTGATTGAATATACACACTTCACTAACAAATAAAATTTAGATTTCACCTGTGTATAAAAGATTGCACGTTTATCCCATGGTCTCAAAAAATATGATATTCAATCATTTTACAATTATATTTTACGTCACCACTTTTACTGTAATTTTTTTCACAGCTAATAATCATTTAGTGTCCATATTTTACTTGCTTATTTTCAGTTTCTCTGATAACCATAAGATATCACATATAGTTTTAAAAATGTGTTTTCTCCCATATCCCTATTGCCATGATTTTTTTAAATAAATAAATCCTCTGCAAAGGTATTACAAGAATTCTCTCTTTCTATTAATGTCAGACAAGGCTCAACACACTTCTTTTTTTTTTAATTCTTCTTTTTTTTATTGTTGTAATTAAATGAAGTTTACATTTCAAGTTAGTCTCACATACAGAATTTTTTTTAACATACATTGTTATGAGACCCCAACCGCTCACCCCATTCTGCGATAGCACACTCCTCCCCTCTGCTCCTGATTCCCCATGAACATTCAACCAGCTCCTAACTCTCTCT
>NW_004444085.1:1800920-1802863 GCF_000243295.1 Trichechus manatus latirostris
TTTCTCTAGGATATATTCCAAGGAGCGTGATAGCTGGATCATATGGTACTTCTATTTCTAGCTTTTTAAGGAAGCGCGAAATCGATTTCCAAAGTGGTTGTACCATTTTACATTCCCACCAACAGTGTATAAGTGTTCCAGTCTCTCCACAACCTCTCCGGCATTTGTTATTTGTGTTTTATGGATTAATGTTAGCCTTGTTGGGGTGAGATGATATCTCATTGTAGTTTTAATCTGAATTTCTCTGATGGCTAAAGATCATGAGCATTTCTTCCTGTCAACACACTTCTAAGGTTTAAAATCATACAAAGCATGTTCTCTGATCACTGTGCAGAAAACACAGTATTTCTACATTTCCATAAATATAGAAATTAAAGAAAGTACTTCTAAATTACCCAAAAGGTAAAAAATAATCATAAATGATATTAGAAAATACTTGGGACTTAAAACTTGTTTCTCAAAAGTTTTGGTATAAAGTGTTTTAATATATATATTGTTCCTTTAACTTATTAAGATGAATGCTTAGATCATTAATTTTCAGGAAACAAAAGTTGAAAGGACAAAATAATGAAAATAATAGTAGAATCAATGAAATAAAGCATACGCTAGACAGGCCAATCAAATCTAGAATTTGCTTTTTGAGGAAATTAATAAATTTAATAAACACCTAAATCTACTAATAAAAAAAGGACAGGAAAACAAATAACTCTTATCAGAAATGACAAATATATATAACTATTACTATCAAAAGTATCAATAAAGATAGTAAAAAATATATTACCATATTTTTACACAAATAACATGTGCCTTCTCCACTTATTTGCCAGCTGCACCCTCCCCTCATGAGGCATCCTTGCAAGCATGCTATCTAATTTTTCTTCACAGCAACATGTAAAAACATCTGGCACAGCAACACCTGTGAAAATACCTCTAGAGAGGAAGGTGTGGCTGGCAAATAAACACAGAAGACATGCATTATTTGAGTAAAAATACAGTATAAAAAATTCAGTGACAATGATTTAAATTAAATATAAATATAAATTTAATGGATTAATCCTTAGGAAAATAAAATTTACAAAGTCTGAACAAATAGAGATAGAAAATATAAATAGTCCTATAATTTTAAATTAATTAAATTAAATTTTAAAAATCCTCCCAAAGAGAAACTCCAAGGTGCAAGAACTATATTAGTGAATTTTACCAAATACATAACAAAGGAATAATGCCAATGTTTCACAAAATTTCCAGAGAATATAATGTTATTAAGTATATTCAAATCAGTTTAACATGTCAGAAAAAATTTTAATACCAAATCTTGACAGCGACATTATAAGAATGGAATATTATTGGCAAATATCACTCATAAATATAAATGAAAATAGTCTATAAAAATAATAGCAGGCCATATTCAACAATATTTTAGAAATGATAATTCTTGACCAAGTAGGGATTTTTCCAGATAGACTATGTATGTTTAACATTCAAAAACCAATGTAATTCACTACATTAATATAAGAGAAAAAAAATCACAATAATCTCAATGGATAAAAAAAGAACATTTAATATAATTCAAAACCATTTGTAATTAATGAAAAATAACTTAGAAATCCAAAAATCAGAGTGAACTCCTTTAACCTGATAAAGGAAAGACATGTACAAAACACCTAAGGGAAACATCATACTTAATAGTGAAATATTGAAAACTTTCTGAGTGTAACTTTTACTAAGACCACATTTATTCCACATTTTAATCAAGCTCTAACCTATTTAATAAAACAAGAATAAATAATGGAGTATTTAAGCTTTAAATCAAAAAGTAAAATTATCATTATTCATAGTTTATATGATTACTTACATAAAAAGTTCAAGAGTGTACAGAAAAAATATTACAAACTTAATATAAACTAATCAAATTTTAAATACTATTAATGAATAAAAGTAAA